>NW_024385485.1:0-8354 GCF_016835505.1 Polypterus senegalus
GACCTGGTACCCAAAATCTGGACTTAATCCTTCTTTAGTCACTTCATGGTGCCAAAGATATGAACCGGATGTGAGTCCCTGCCTGTATTTATGCTCTATGTCCTCATTTGAAGTACAGTAGCTGGAGATTCCAGATAGATCTGGTATAAGTGAATGTAGTGTGTGCACAAGGCACTATTTAAGGACTGGCACCCTGAAGATTACGGTCTTGAGCGTGATTCTTACACAATGATCCTTCTTCTATGGGTTGCAACAGAGTTAAGCTGGAAATTTACTTGAATAAAAGTTAAATACCTGAATGGCCCTTTGTTTAACTTTGAACTAATATCATACATATGAAGTTAGGTGAACTGGACTTAACTGCAGAGTCACAGCACACCACAGTTTCTTTCGTAGTTACTTAATATAATGACTTAAACATAGCTCACCCTGTAATTTTAATTGTGTATACTACCTAAACCTAACCTTATCCACTAAGATCCACAAAACCCTAACCTTAACACTCACCCCTAATCTTAATTATGTATACTACACATTAACTAGCCTTATCAACCAGAAACTGTGATCAAAAACTGCAATGATGTATGGTTGTGTAGCTGGATATTATCGAGGTATTTGCCTGATTGTTGTGTAAGGTTAGTTCGGGATTTCTACAAGTATTGTCGGTTGTATAATTTGTTTTCATTACCTAAAAGTATAGTAGTTACCTGGTTTCATTGTATTTAATTAAATTAAATTTTCAGATTTCCAGTAGATTTTAAGCTGACATTGCACTACGCTACTTTTAGTTGGAGGGGAATGTCAGATTTCATGACATGTAGCTGCTGATCTTATTGCATAAGTATATCCGTTTAAACAACTAGAAATCATTGGGAATGTTGAATTTATCTAACAGTGTGACAACTTCCCAGCACAATTTCACATTCCAAAGGATCACATGTTTCCCTTTGTTATGACAGCAAATAATTTGCTGGCTGACAGAGATGATGCTGTAGGAAGGCTTACAGGTATGGCAAATTCATCCTCAATCTCTGCACATTTTATTTTTCCATTCTGTCATTGTATATAAAAATGCTTCCACTGTTGCATCTTTACTTTTCATCATCATTTTTTCTCTGACAATTTTTATTATTTTTTTCATTTCTTTATTAGTTCTTTTTTAGTTTGTACTATATATTCCAATGTTTCAATCCCAAATTTATATTTCTTTGTCATAATTCTTATTTTTTATTGCTAAGTTTTTGTTTTCATTTATTTTTAATGAATCTTAATTCTTTACATAATCTCAGACAGTTGCTCCATTAACCACATTTTTAAAAGCAAAGTCAATGTTTCCCTATTGATATGAAAACCAGCTTCTCTGTGACCCTGCTCCAGGTAAATGGGTTTTGAAAATGAATCGGCAGCCTTTTTTAAGCATCATACAATTATTTCCTTCTTAAAAATTAAGAACATTCCTTTTCTTCAAATTGGAAAGATGAAGGAAGAACTAATCTTGTAGCCCAGCTCAAAGCAGGCTGCGTGTATCTTATTTTCTGGTGTTTTGTTCACTCTGTTACTTTAGTTTTGTGGGATTAGTTTTGCAATGATTCCTCTTTTACTGTTTGTTGCTTTTCTGTACATTTATTGACTATTTCTAAAAGGTCAGCCTAATAGCACATTGGTTTGTACTGCTTTCTCATTCATCCAGTGTCCTGGGCTTGAATGCCCATTCTTGAGACAATAGATAGAGTTTGTCATTCTTTCTGTGCTTGTGTGTATTTTTCTCTATGTTTCCTGGCATTGCTCCCTCATCCCAAAGGCATGTAATTAGATATTGACAATGTTAATTTGGCACCTCATGGATGAATAGTTTGTGCTGTACTGGAACCCCTTATCCATGGCTGGAAAACCCGGACATTATAGGGCATTTTATGTATATAGCACCTTTTCCCCATGTGTGTCACAAATATTTGAGCAGGTAGAAAAGAATAATAGTACAAAAAAGTAATTTCTAATAGTAGTTGCAAGCTAATACATTATAAAAACACTGTGATAAAGGCCTATATGGCGCCTGACCCAGCACAGACTGATGCAGAGCCGTGTAAAATCACACAGACTTTATTGTTCTTCAGCTGGAGGCCGTCTTCCCGTAATCCTCCAGCCACAACACAGTCAAGCACTATTACTCCCAGTAAAACACAAGCACTTTTCTTCTCTTTTGGGACCACACTCCTCCCCAGCAACCTTGTCCTCCTCAGTGACTCTGGCCGATGGTGGTGGTTGCTGCTCCGTTACAGGTCATCTGGAAGTGCTCCAGGTGTTTGATCACCAAGATCGGCGGCACTTCCAGGTGTGGCAATCTTTGCCCACGGGCTCAGGAGTCCCAAACACAGCACCCCTGGCAGTACCTGTGGGACCCAACAAGGCTGCACCCAACTCCAATTCCCAGGAGCCCTGTGGAAACCAAGGCACTACTCAGCCCAGGGGATGGCCATCTAGCATCAGGGAGGTATTGCACTGTCCAGGGCTGCTCCCCTGAATGTAGTGTGCAGGAGCATCCGGCTGGGCATGTACGTCCCCCGGCTGCTACAACACCAAAAGTTGTTTAAAAAACATTCTTATTAGAATAAAAAACAATAAGAAAAAAAAAGTACAAAAACACAAAATACTAGAAGAAAAAAAGAGCAAATTTGTACAAGGTTACATGTAGGAATATCAATGTAGATGTTAGTTCATCCACAATAATCATGCTTAACAGAGTTTGTACTTAAGTCAGATCAGGTCACTTAAAAATAACCATTGTATTCTGGAGGATGATAAAGAACTATCAGTAAGATTGGATTATATGTTTTTAATCAGTTCAGAATTGAATTGAATTGCGTGTTTTTAGGATATTATTTTTAACTGTACTTTCTTTTCTCTCCTTAATTTTGGTAGGAACATGAGCTAAAAAGCCAATCCATCAATGACAGAAAAAGCCCTACTCTCCATCTTCTACAAGGTAAGGCTTAAAGGTCCTTAAATGTATTATAACATAATCTGTTGTCTGTTCAAACTAAGAACATTTGAATTATAAAATACTTGGTTTCAACTTAAGTATGTACTTAGATTTAACAGAGTATCAGTAGATCAGAAGTATATGCAACATAGTATAGTCAAAAGCAGTTCTCACCCGCAATACCGGGGTAATATCTTTAGCACTCAGTTTCCTGGCTAACCTTTTACAGGTCTTAGTAAGTCTCTTGTCATAGCTAAGTTTGACTAAAGAGAAAGGATTCTGGGAATCTACCATCAATATGTGAGGCAGAAGGGAGGGAGGATCTTTGAAACTCATTAATAAACCAGCCTACATCTGCAAAACCCAGGGTATAACTTTATGTATTTTGGAAACAATCCCTAAAGCAGAATGTAACCAACCCTCACTATTAACCCTAGAAAGTCTGAAACTATTGTGATGCAGGGTGACAAATGATTTGACAGAATAACTTATAAAATACTCAGCCAGTTGTGTCTTTTTGTTTCTGTTTTCACAGAAATTCCTATGTCAAGTTAATATGTCTTTTTGAGAGAACCCTGGATGAGGAGTAAAATTTCCTAGACCTATTGTATTAGTATAAAGGTTTTTAAAAAGTTAAGTTTGATTTTATTACCGTATGTTATGCCCAACCATGAAATCAATAGTTTTAATGAAAAAACTTGAAAGAAATTTTAGTTTAAAATGTATTAAATTTTATTGGATTACATTTCACCATTAAATTGATCATCTAGTTCTGTCTGCAAAAATAACACAAATGACTCACTAAACATGTTTTGGTTTCATCTCCTTAAATAAGCATTCATGGTTTTCAATATTTTGAGACCCCAGCACCTCCCAAATGCACTGTGTACTAAAAAATCTGTGTAAACAGGCAGGCGTTGGTTGTCCACTGTGGGTCAGCTACAAGTTGCAGGCTCCTGCTACTATGCCTGTAACCCAATGGTTGCTGTGGGAACATTTAAAACCAGCTACTGACTTGGCCTTGTTCTCACTTTTGGCTTCTGTCTGAGAAGTCTACCTGTTCTTTAATCTGAGGAAGAGAGCTAATATAGAATGACATCAGTGTCACCTTGCTTGCTGTGTTTGTGATGAAGTCACAGATCCCATTTAAAAGCTGACTTTTTGGAAACCTAGACTCACTACTTCCTCTCTCGGCAAGTCTGTAGCCACACATCATAATATTAAAGTTCACTATATGGCTGTGACGCTTAGCCATAACATTCTGTAAACAGAGTAAAGAAATGGTCAGCTGAAGTACTTACAATGTTCATTTTATAGTTATATTGTCAAACTCAGTTAAACAAGGCACTAGACTTTAAGGCCTGTCATGTTACATGTCCTTTTCAGCAATTTTCAGTCACAGACTTCAATTACAGACTACATAACTCAGTATGATTATAACATACCCAGTGGTTCATACTGACAATGTCTCAAAAGTGTGCAAGAGCTGAGAACCAATGAGCACTCAGCCAGAGTACAATGTACATAATGTAGTATAAGGAATAAGAAATGCAGGTGTTTTGGACCTCACAAATGAAAAGAACTAATCTGTCTGACATCCTGTGTTTTATGCCACGATAGAATGGTAAAATAAAAGAGCTACAATTGTGGCTCCACTCACCATCCTTGGAAAGTTATTATACAGAACTGGCTTTGTCAGGCAGCACATTATTTGCTGTCAGAAAATGGGTTAGCTTGAGATACTTTGGAAATGTGACACTGTTTTGGAAAGTTTTCATGGAGTTGATAATTTTTATGATTGCGATGTCAATTATCTAATCTGACACCCCGGGTGACAAGATCAGCAATTCGTTTTCCCAAGATTGACATCATATTTGACTTCATTGTGTAATGTGGCTTTAGGAGAATAGCTGAACTCTAGCCCCTTTGTGCACAATGCAATAAGTAAACACTTTTTATTTTATTAATGTTATTAATCACACTGTGGTGAATTCGACATGGAACAATTAATGATTCAGCAGTATTTGTACATTTTAACTTTTGTAAACTGATAAAAGAAAAACTGTAAAATTCAGAGCTTGAATTTCAGCTCAAATTGTAAGATTTGCAAGAATCATGTTTTTTATTTATAATTCCCACAGATTTAACTTTAAATGCGGACATTTACACTCCAGCACAGAAGCTTCTCTTAATAAATAATATCAATTCAGACTATTTTCTTCCACAACACAGAACCAGATCGGTATGCCCATGCACACCAATGGTTTTTACAGTTGCTTTTGAAATCCAGACTATCTGTCTTAACTAATAACCAAAAATCAAGGATATTATATTTTAACATGCCGATGATATGGTGATTTGTCTTACTGATCCATATTCATCATTGCTGCACTTGTTGAATTTTTGGAGGAATGTTATAGGATCTCTGAAGTTAGCTTAAAAAAGTGTAATGCGTGAATAATATAACCTTTTCTTATAATTGTCTCAAAACATTTTAATATCTATTTATCCATCCCTCACTTTTCTAACCCGCTGAATCCGAACACAGGGTCACGGGGTTCTAATATTTTTAGTTAAAAAAAGTAAATGATAGAAACTATCAAAGATGATGATGCTAGATCAAGGATATAAGCAAGACTGATTTTTTACAGCATTCCTTATCTTGTGCTGTGATTGCAGGTTTCACCCTAAGACATTGCACTCTTTCTCTAAAGAAGGCATTTAAAGTTCGATTGTGAGCTTGTGGCCCTGATGTTGAAGGTTGACCAAATCAAGCTTCATCTGTTACACTTGTTCTTTCAGCTTTAAACATTTCTAGCTATTCACCTATTTCTGCCTATTAACTTTTACTTGAGTCATTCATTATTACCTCCATACTGAGCCAACATCCTTCTGTGAATTTCAATGTTTCAATCCCTCTGCCCAAAGACATTTCCCTATGGTACATTGTTTCAACAATGTCAATCCCACAACGGAGTGTCAGTGTTCATTTAACCTTGGCTTCAACTAGACTAACTGCAGAGCGCTGTTCTGTGCATGGTCAAACTACCCTAAGCAATGTGAATGTTGTATTGTGTCAGCTTCTATCCATTACAGTTACCATGTAATTTTCAAATTACTTTACTCCAATCATGTACACCACAAAACAGCAATGTATAAACAATAAAATTTTTGCAAAGACCTAAAGTTTAAGATGTGAATAGAATTGTTACTTTCCTGTTTTATTATTGGATCATGAATATATATATACTGTTAGGTGATGGAAGTAAGTGAAAGTAACAAATTGTACCTGTTTGATCAGCCAATAGGAGAGATTTATATATGCTCTTATTGATTATTGAAAATTTACCAACACTTTGTAGTGCAATATTTTCTGAAAGTGAGCCTAAATGCAGGAATTTCTTTACAGCAGAGGAACCATTGTCAGTTGATCCTGTGCAACATAATTTATTCCAGGCATCATTAAACTATACAGTGTTTAATTCATTATAGCTACATGGTATTCAGACATTTAAAGACCCTGCATTATCCTAACAATTTTGTCTCAAATGCAGATATCTGGTAGCATATTACATTTCAGTATGGAAGTTTAAGCTTTGTTGAAAAACATGCTCAATTTTCAAACCCTTTTTATCCATATCCACGTTGAAATAATATTGTTGTTAAACATTGTGGCGGCGTTGGGGTGGTACTCAGCTGGACAGAAGGACCAAAGGAGGAACTCGCCTCCAGTCCACGAGGGGTGACTGCTCTGGGGCTGGGCCCACGCCGTTGGAGCAAAGGCCATTCATTTTAAATAATCACCGCCCCCGAGGCCTCGTGAGGGGCGTTGGTACAAGGGGCCGTCGTGTGGGCGTTTCCACCGGTGACAGGTAGAACTGCCCACATCGTGTTTGCTCCCGTGGCTAATGCTAAGCTGTGATGCCCTCACGTTTAAAAAGGCGAGTCGGTTGTGGGGGTGTATAAAAAAGGAGATGAGGAAGAGGACAGAGGTTACAGGAGGCGAGGAAGCAGGGTGGTGAGTGTGGTGGAGCTGATCGAGCGCGTGGGCAGTGCGAGGACTGGGTGTTAGGGCGACACCCAGGCGTTTGAGTTGAGGTTGCTCGCTGAGTGACCAGGTGGCGGAGTGCCCAGAAGAAAGCGACGAGCCGCAGAAGGCCGTGAAAGGCAGCGGAAGTCGCGAGGTTGGTGGTGGAGTCCCAATGTGCGTCCTGGCTATTGGGGTGTCAAGTCTCGGGGACTGGATGAATGCCATACCGGAGCCAGGGATGGGAGGTCTCAGTCTCGCGTGTGTTGTGGAGGGCAGCTGAGAGAGTCTTGCCTGCTGCTAAGCCCAAACGGGATAAGCAGGTGAGACGCTAACAGAAACGCTAATAAACGATACACGGATTTGTTGTTGTTTTAAAGACAGCTTCATGAGAAGATTCAAACCTCTGGTTTTAAAGGATTGTGTTTTTTCTAGTGTTTTAACCTCCACGTGTTCTTTTTATGGATTATTTATTTACTGAACTTTTGAATGGACTGCACTTTATGAACACTTTGCTTTGATGGACAGTTTAAATAAAAGCACTATTGCACTTTTGCACCACCCCTCTCAATTTTATTTGCCTCCATTGACTAGCTCACTGTAACATTATCGACGGTGTTGGGTTCAAGTGCTTCCAACAGCAATGGGAGCATGGAGCCAGAACCCACATCGTCACAGGGCACCAGATGCCTGAGAGCCCTGGTACTCAGCACTTCCACCACACCTGGAGTGCTGGGGGACAAAGACCAGGGAGTGCTTCTGGTGCAAGTTGGCACTTCTGCCACACCAGGGAGGCTGGCAGAAGTTCGATGGGAGGCACCTGGAGCATGTCCAGGTGGATGTAAGGGGCCGCCCTCCATTTGATAGCTGGAGTCGGGTGGAAGAGGACAAGCCTGGAGCAGAGGAGTGGAGGCAGTCAAAGAGAGAAAGGCACTGTGAAAGGCCTGGACTGAGGGTGATTGGTGCGGGAGCACGCTGGGTTGGCAGTACTTACTGCAAATGTTTAATAAATGTGTGTGGTGATAAACCATCGGTTTCTGCCTGTCTGTGTCCGGCCAGTCTCCACAACATGTACTGTGACTACATTTCCTAACTGTAGAACTGTTGGGAAATGGGACCTTAAATTAGAATCTCAAGTAGTGAATGGGAATCAGTTAAGATGTATGTGATAGCTTAGACCACCTGCTTGCTTCTTATTTTATCTTTCCCAATTTGTAGAACCACTTGCATAGTTCAGTGAGAAATCATGTCTTATTTATTTAAAGTTCAAAAAGATCACCTTTCCTTGGAAATCCCTACAGATTTTATTTTTTCTCCAGCGTCTGAGTTTTTGTTTTTTTCTGTTTG
>NW_024385486.1:0-4552 GCF_016835505.1 Polypterus senegalus
TAGGGTAATGGGGGGGGTGGGGTTTTTTAAGGCCTGGGGCCCCCCCCCCCCTCTTTTTTGGGAAAATTTAAGGGCCAAAAAATTAAAAAAAAAGGGCAGGGGCCCCAAAAAAAAACAGGGAAAATTTTTTTGGGGTTTGGTAAAGGAACTTTTCCCAAAAAAAAAAAAACCCGCGGGAAATGGGGAAAAATTTTAAAAAAAAAACCTTTTAAAACCCCTTTTTGGGTTTTTTAAAACCAGGCCCATTTTTCCCCCACTCCCTCAGTTTTCAACAAGTTCCCCCCTTTCGGTTTTGAACTGCCGGGCCCCCAGCTCGCAATGGTACTGTTCTTGTGTGTTCCATTATTTTCAGGGCCCCATAAATACAAAAAAAAAAGCATATTTTTTAAAGTGTAATGCATCTGATTTAATTAACTCGAAAATATAAATGGTCGGGGAACACCATAGTATTCCAAATGCTATAACTGCTTTGGGTTTTACTCCCCCTTCTTTTTTCTTCTTCTTTTCTTCTTTTTTTCAGCTCCTCCGTTGGGAGTTGCCACAGCGGATCATTTTTTTCCATTTTCTCTCACTGCACCATTTTGGATTTTTTAATCACTGTATCAGTGTGAATCAAACAGCTGATGGAAAAGAAATTATTTACGGATTAAGCCCGTTCTCGCACGGCAAAACGTTTAAAACCTTTCCTTCGGCCTGGTTCGAAACAGTTTAATCCCAAGAACTTTTGCTCAATCAATTGCCCTTTTTGAACTTTTGTACTTATGACAATCACCCCATTGTAAACTTGCACTACAGTTAAATATCGCAAAAAAGGGCCCCTTTGTAAAGCCCTATTTACATACATATGATGGGAAAATCATTTTAAGGTGAAATGCAGCAAAAATGTTTGTTAAATTAACAGATAAAACTTTCTTCACTTAAATAATCATATTCTTATGGGGGGGGGGTTGGAATAAATTAAAAGGTACACGAAAATATTTCAATGTTCTTTAAACGTTTTGAAGAATGGGGCTAAGTTACAGATGGCGCATTACAGAGCTGATTTTGTGGCATGGTTCGGGGGAAAAAAACAAACCCGAAAATTTGTTAAACAAAAATAAAATAAAACAAGTAAAATACAAAATTTGGGAAAAGAAAAATTTGGCCAAAAAACCCTTCTTTTAACCTACTCAAAAAATCATCCAAAAAATTCCCAATTTTGTTTTTCCCAAAATTTTTTCCCAAAAAAAATTTAAAAAAGGGGCCCGGAAAAAAGAAGAAAGGGGTTCCAACATAGAAATGAAATAAAATCAAAAAAAACAAACATTTTTCTTTTTTTAAAAGGTTTTAAAAATTTTAAAAAGTTTTAGATGTTTATTAATGAAAAAAACAAAATTGTTAAAGGGGGGAAAATTTTAAAAAGGACTTTTGTGTTTTTCCTCACTGTGTGCCTTTGTTTTCTGACCCAATAAGCTTTCATATGACACCAGACAGTGGGGTTCCCGGCTTTCCGGGCTTTGATATTGACTTCTTTTTTTTTCCCCCACCGCGATTTTTTTTGGGGTTTAGCTTTCATGTTTCTCCAACAGCTATGTCCCGATCAATTTCCTTTTTTTGATTATACCACGGTTTATTTTTAACAAATATATGTTTTTTCCCTGCCTCCACTTGGTTTTTGAAATTTTATGTTTCCCCCCTTTTCCCATTTTCTTTTCACAGAAAGGGTGCGTTGGGGGATTTATATTGAGTTGCATATTCAAAAGGGGAAATTTGGGAGGATTTGGGGGGGACATAATGCGCGGCAAAACGTTATTTTCACCGATCAGGTTTATGTAGCGGAAGAAGGGAAATTGATCGCAAATTCCTGCATCTGGATTTTCGCGTAAGCACATTTCTTTTTGCCGCCATGTTATACCAAGTCTCTCAGGCCATTATACATAGGCCCTGGTCATTGGTGTGTCTTCAGCATCGATGTAGGTTCCTTCTCCACTTTGTCCGGGTCCTAACCCCTATCGTGACCATTTACCATAAAGAAAGAGGAGTTTGGTGATCTTGGCCTGAGAGTCATAACAAATAACTTGGATATGATGAATTTGTAAGAGTTTTTGCAAAGGAGACAGAGACTGTTATTGTAGAGTGGATTGAGGAGAAAGGAGGAGCGGAGCTGTTCAGTTACAAACAGAGTTCAGTTGCTTACAAAACAAACAACCTGAAAACAAGACAAAAAGACAAAAAAAGAAGAAAAAAGTTCAAATGTTCTGTTCTAAATCTGTTCTCGTGTTTTACAAATTAGTTTGAGAATTGTAGGGAAAGACATGGTGAATTGTTTTTTTTTTTAATTACTATGCCAACCCTTTTTAGTTTTGTAAATATTGGATATGTTGAGAGGTCTTATTTTACTCTTATTTTGCAAATTTATTTGAGAATTAGGCAATCCAATTAAGATAAAATTTATATTGTTGGTTGTAAAGATCTGGATGGATATTTTATTTTATTCATTATTTATTTATTTTTTATTCTATTTTTCAGTTTTATTTTCAAGACTTGGTGAATTGATTTTTTTTTTATAACTTGGCTCCCTTTTTAGTTTTGTTAATATTGCAATAATGAGTTGTGTTATTGTTGGGTTTGAATATATTTTGATATAGGCCATCCAATTAAGGTAAATGTCAATGTTTTAGTTGTTATAATCTGATGAGGAATATTTTATTTTATTTTTGTTGTTATTTTTCAGTTTTCCTCCTGAGGATTGCCACCTTATCGTGGTCAGGGGTTTTGCTGACCCTAAGAGCTACACCAACAGAAGCTTAGCCTTTAGGCGGGACACCTAAGTTGGACAGGTCTTAGGGTAGAGGCCTGACAAAGTGCAATCCAATCACATGACAAAAACAGTTTACAGAGCACCCCTCACACCCACTTCCCACCTCCACTCGCCACCATGTGCCCCCTTCACATTTCTGTCTGCCCCCTTAAATATGCCTGTCTAGAACCGGCCCAGCTTAACACAAAGCATTTAATGTGCTATATAACTTATGACAGGGTTTGAAAATCTAGAATTAAATATTCATTTTACAATGAAGTTTAGTTTTATGTTCTACTAAGACATATTACGAGAATAAAGTCAGCAGTTGGCTTTTTCTGTCATAATCATCACAATAAAGTCAGCATGTAAGTCACACTATTACACAGTACCCAAGTATTCATGTATTGAAAAAATATAAAACAAGTACAATTTGGCTTGAGTATTATCCAGTAGTGTAGCGTATTCACACATTTAACAAAATATCACATCTGACCTTTTAAACCAAAGTATCTAAATCACGGGCTTGACCCCTTTTTTTGGAAAAAGTTCTTCTGTGTCATCATTTCCTTTATCATCAGCTACAGCTTCAGTTTCAGAATGTTTCGTCCATTTTCACCATTCAATACCTCCACATGCTCTGTAGCATCCTATTTACGGTATAGCAGTGAAAAGAGCCCCTATGCAACCCCTCCACTAAGCTGTACCCCGTTGTATGTGATTAGGGGTTTGTAGCAGTGAAAAAGATCTCCCTTGAACGGTTTCCTCGCGCCACGTTCCAAATGTTGTTTTTGGCAATTTAAACCAGTATTGGTATAAGAAAAATCCATATCATAACAAAGAAAAAAAGCGTTTTGGTATGAACGGTATACCGCCCACACTATGTTTCATATTAGAAACTGACATGTCCCACACATACAAAAATAGAGATCAAGCAAAACGATATTTACCCATTGAAACCAGTATAAGACATGCATGAAACCAATATCCACGTTGGGATGGACTGCAAGAGAATTTTAAGGCAGCTAAGTTATGGAAATTCTGGCCACACGGATCAAAGAAGGATCCTCAAAAACAGCAAAGGGCAATTCCACGGCGAAATGTAATCACCACCAAAAAATTAAAGGGAGTTCTGCCAGGGATCAAAAGGGGAAATCCGGCGACTTGGGTGGGCAGTTTCCCCCTCAAATGGTTCACTCCCCCGGGATCTTTTATTAAAACCCCAAAACGGTTAAAACCCTGGGGCTTTTTTCCCCTCTTTCCCAAAATAGATTGGTTTCTTGGGCTTAAACAAGAAAATCGTTCTCAGGACCCCAATGGGATCTTTTTCCTTTTCCCGCTTTATTCCTTTTGATCCCGAATCACCCGAAATCAGCGCTTTTTGGTTTGCTCATTACAACACTCAGTTCCTTATCGCCCAACTCCCCTATTTTAGACATGGGAAGGGAAAAAAAACTGATACTACTGCGGGCCAACTCAAGTCCCGCCCTTTCTGGGGCCTCAGCAAAAAATTTCCCCAAAAACTTGTTATGCCGCCCCGGGAAAAACTTGCGTTAAAAATGAACAAAAAAGAAAGGAGGCAGAGGGCTTTCACTGGATGCCCTGACTCTTATCAAAAAAAAGCTGCCCACGGTCGGCAAAAAATAAACGCTGCGACAGATCTACTAAATCTAAGTCCGGCGGCTCATTTAAGAAGGAAGGTGGCGGTATGTAACTCTGGTGCCCCCCGCCCCCACCCCCCTAAAATTCCCCCCCCCCCCCCCCCTTCTCCAC
>NW_024385487.1:0-23842 GCF_016835505.1 Polypterus senegalus
AGCTATCACCTTCAGGGAGATAAGAACTCAAGTATTCTCAAACTTGAGTAACTATGTGATGATCCAAAATGATAACTAAATGCTTGTCTTATCAGATTTGAGTCAGTGGTCTCAATGATGATGAATATACGCCAAAGGTCAAACACAGGTCTTCATTCATGAACAGAGAAGCACTCCACTACAGAGGATATTGAGAAGAGTGCATATCTTATCTCATATTGATTCTGAAGTTGATCTTAAAGGAATCAACAACCCATAAATCTTCAAGCAGTTGTGAATCATATCTACCCAAGGATGTGGACCTCATGTTGTGAAGACTGTACTTGATGGGTGATCGTGGGCCATACAAGGATAGATGACCTTCAAAACAAAGTGGTAAGCTGCAAACACTCAATCATATGTCAATAACAGAAATGTGAAGATGCCTTTGTAACAGTATACACAGATTTTACAGAGTGCATGTCGCTGGAGGCAAATTCAATACATGTCTGATTTCTTTTGAAAAAGATGGTCTAAAGAGTATCTGCCAATACTTCAAGAACATCAAAAATGGCTAACAGCAAGAAGAAATTGTTGAACCAGGGGAAGATGTTTTAATTGTAGATGATGTTGCACCCACAATTCCTGGGTAATGGGCCGAGTCATCAAGAAAATGGCAGATGCCTAAGGTGCAGTCTGAAGAGTTTGTAAGGCCTAAGATTTCTGTGATGCAGAAAATACGTTCGAATCACTGAATTAATGCATTAAAATGGATTTAGATTTAAAAATGGAAATGTCAGAATTTAGAGACTGAAGGGGTGACTGAAACAAAACTTAAAATAAATTAAATGATTCAATAATCTGTACTTATATCATTTCAGATACTATTTTCTAGATTATTTGTTTTCAAGTGAATGTAATTCTTTCTAGAAATTCAGTTGTGCCTCTATCTGTTTGTGCGTGTCTTTCTTGTATGTTTTCTTGTTAAAGACATGTGAATTAGCTACTCCATGAGACAGAAATGTCGAAGAAAGCAGTAACAGATACCGTAACTGGATAGAAAAAACTAAGAAACACGAGCTTAACTGCAAAACTGAGAGCACAACAATATCCCAGTGACTTTTACAAATCTGGACAACAACTTCTCTGCAAGTTTTGCCAGCATACCATAGACTGGACAAGAAAAGATACTTGCAATGACCACATCAAATCTAAAACCCATTTAAAGGAGGAGAAATTATGATCAATAAGTGTTCACTCTCAGGTAGCATAAGAGGAGCGACAAAATGCGTTAGATGCCAGGCGCCAGTTTGTGGAGGTCTTTGTGGTCATGCGAGTCTGACATAATGTTCGAAAAAATGATAAGAATACATCCTTTCTTTATTAAGGATTGTAAAACAAGGAGGCGTACTGCCAGAAAATGAGAGCAGCCAAACACTCTTCGTCAAACCTCATTTATGCCATGTCTTTGAACAACATATGGATGCTGTTCTTCGAAAGATTCGTGGCAATAAAATTTATGTTGTAGATGATGAAACCACGGATAGCCGAGACCACACTGTTCTCAACATAGTGACAGGTGAGCAAACATTTGGCTATATGGGAATTCTTTTTATAGAGGCAGTTGTAATTGTATGGGATGCATTTACTGAACATCATGTGACCAATCAAATTATATTTTAGCGGTATTAACATTATTTCATGTAGAAAACTGTTATTAGTGAATGGTACTGGTTGTTAGTACTCGATCCATCCTCTTCCGGCTTATCCGGTTGGGTTGCGGGGCAACAGCGAGCAGAGAGGCCTAGACTTCCCTCTCCCCGACCACTTTTTCTAGCTCTTCCAGGAGAATCCCAAGTTCCCAGGCCAGCCATAGACATAGTCCACTCCAGTGTGTCCTGGGTGCCCAGCCAGGGCCACTCCTCCCGGTTGTACGTGCCGGAACACCTCACCGGGAGGTCAAGAGGCATTCTGATTAGATGCCCAAGCCACTTCATCTGACACCTCTACGTGCAGAGGCAGCGCTCTACTCTGAGCCCCTCCCGGATGACTGAGCTTCTCACCCTATCTTTAAAGGAAAGCCCAGACACCCTGCGGAGGAAACTCATTTCAGCCACTTGTATTCGCCATCTCGTTCTTTCGGTCACTACCCATAGCTCATGACCATAGGTGAGGGTAGGAACGTAGATCGACTGCTAAATTGCGAGCCATGCCTTATGGCTCAGCTCCTTTGTCACCACGGCACACCGATGCAGAGCCTGCATCACTGCAGATGCCGCACCGATCCGCCTGTCGATCTCACGCTCCATTCTTCCCTCACTTGTGAACAAGAACCCAAGATACCTGAACTCCTCCTCTTGGGGCAGGATCTCTCCCCCAACCCTGAGAGGGCACTCCACCCTTTTCCGGCAGAGGGCTATGGTCTCGGATTTGGAGGTGCTGATTCCCATCCCAGCCGCTTCACACTCAGCTGCGAACCGATTCAGAGAGAGTTGAAGATCATGGCCTGATGAGGCAAACAGGACAACATCATCTGCAAACAGCAGTGACCCAACCCTGAGTCCACCAAACAGAACCCCCTCAAAACCCTGACTGTGCCTAGAAATTCTGTCCATAAAAGTTATGAACAGAATCGGTGACAAAGGACAACCCTGGTGGAGTGCAACTCTCACTGGAAATGGGCTCGACTTACTGCCGGCAATGCGAAACAAGCTCTGACACCTATTGTAGAGAGACTGAACAGTTCTTATCAGGAGGTCCGGTACACCATACTCCCGGAGCACCATGCACAGGATTCCCCGAGTGACACGGTCGAATGCTTTTTACAAGTCCACAAAACACATGTAGACTGGTCGGGCAAACTCCCATGCACCCTCCAGGACTCTGCTAAGGGTGTAGAGCTGGTCCATTGTTCCACGACCAGGACGAAAACCACACTGTTCCTCCAGAATCGGAGTTTTGACTATCTGACGGACCCTCCTCTCCAGAACCCCCGAACAGACTTTTCCTGGGAGGCTGAGGAGTGTGATCCCTCTGCAGTTGGAACACATCCTCCGGTCCCCCTCTTTAAAGTGGGGGACCACCACTCAGTCTGCCAATTCAGAGGCACTGTCCCGATGTCCATGCGATGTTGCAGAGCGTGTCACCAAGACAGTCCAACATCAAGAGCCTTGAGGAACTCTGGCTATCTCATCCACCCGGGGCCCTGCCACCGAAGAGTTTTTTGACCACCTCGGTGATCTCAGTCCCAGAGATGGGAGAGCCCACCTCCGAGTCCCCAGGCTCTGTTTCCTCATTGGAAGGCATGTTAGTGGGATTGAGGAGGTCTTCGAAGTACTCCCCCCACCGACCCATAACAATACTGAGTCGAGGTCAGCAACGCACCATCCCCACCATATACGGTGTTGACACTGCACTGCTTCCCCCTCCTGAGATGCGGGATGGTGGACCAGAATCTCCTCGAAGCCGTACGAAAGTCGTTCTCCATGGCCTCCCCAAACTCCTCCCATGCCCAAGTTTTTGCCTCAGCAACCACCGAAGCCGCATTCTGCTTGGCCTGTCGGTACCTATTAGCTGCCTGCAGAGTCCCACAGGACAAGAGTCCAGTAGGACTCCTTCTTCAGCAATGGCATCCCTCACCGCCGGTGTCCACCAACACGTTCAGTGACTGCCGTCCATGACAGGGACTGACCACTTACGCCACAGCTCGGTCCAGCTGCCTCAACAATAGAGCCGCGGAACATGGCCCATTTGGGACTCAATGTCCCCCACCTCCTCGGGGCGTGGTTGAAGTTCTGCGGGTGGGAGTTGAAACTTCTGACAGGGACTCTGCCAGACATTCCCGGTAGGCCCTCACAAAACGCGTTTGGGCCTACCAGGCCTGGCCGACATCCTCCCCACCATCAGCAACTCACCACCAGGTGGTGATCAGTTGACAGCTCCGCCCCTCTCTTCCCGCGGTTCAGACATGTAGGCGCCAAGTCCGACACAACCACAAAGTCGATCAGCTAACTGGGGCCTAGGGTATCCTGGTGCCAAGTGCACATATAGACACCCTATGCTTGAACACGGTGTTGGGTTATGGACAATCCGTGATAAGCACAGAAGTCTAATAACAAAACACCACTCGGGTTCAGATGGGGGGGCATTCCTCCCAATCATGTTCTTCCAGGTCTCACTGTCATTGCCCGTGAGCATTGAAGTCTCCCAGCAGAATGAGGGAATCCCCAGAAGGTATGCCGTCTAGCACCCCCTCCAGAGACTCCAAAAAGGGTGGGTACTCCAAACTGCTGTTCGGTAGCATGCACAAACAACAGTCAGGACCCGTTCCCCGAAGGCACGGAGGGAGGCTACCCTCGTCTACTGGGGTAAAGCACGATGAACAGGCTCCACGTCGAGGAGCAATAAGTATGCCCACACCCGCTTGGCGTCTCTCACCGGTGGCAACTCCAGAGTGGTAGAGAGTCCAGCCCTTCTCAAGGAGATTGGTTCCAGAGTCCAAGCTGTGCATTGAGGTTAGCCAGACTATATCTAGCTGGAACCTCTAGGCCTCACACACTAGCTCAGGCTCCTTCCCTTCAGAGGGTGACATTCCACGTTCCAAGAGCCAGCTTCAATAGCGAGGATAAGACCACCAAGGTCCCGCTTTGGCCACCACCCAAGTCACACTGCACCCGACCTCCTTGGTCCCTCCCATAGCTGGTGAGCCCATGAGAAGGCGACCCGCGTTGTCTCTTGGGCTGTGCTCGCCAAGCCATATGGTGCAGGCCCGCCACCAGGCGCTTCCCATCGAGGCCCACCTCCAGGCCTGGCTCCAGAGCGGGGCCCGGTGACCTGTGACGGGCGAGGCCGTCCAAATTTTTATTCATCATAGGAGGTCAATTGAACCGCTCTTTGTCTCATCCCCCACCTAGGATTAGTTTGCCTTGGGTGGTCATACCAGGGGCATAAAGCCCCGGACAACAGAGCTCCTAGGATCATTAGGACACACAAAACCCTCCACGATAAGGTGGTTCGAGGAGGGTTGTTACGGGATCCATTTAATGAACTAACAACAAAGTTTCTGAATTAATAAACATATTGCCTGGCGGTGCCGAGGCACGCAAGCTTCAAATTTGACTCTTCTGTTAAAAACTCAGCCCTACAAACCCGAGCAGAATAGCACGCATCCTCTCAGATGCAACGAGCCCATAAAAGTGGGTCCCTATTTCTTTATTTCTATTTAAATCCCAGATTTAGCGTCTTGCAGATTACCTTGCTTTTGCTTTGTAATTAATTATTTAAAGATATGCAGTAGATGAAGCTCCAGATGTAATGATGCAGGTATTTATTCTGTAAACATTTAAGGTTTAAGAATCGGAAGTAATAATTCACATAATTACAACTTCAGGTACTGAAGAGCAGGGGCCTCATGTATAATGCCGTGCGTAGAATTTGCATTATAACATGGCGTAAGCACAAAAGTTGAAATGTGCTTACGCACAGAAAAATCCAGATACAGGAATCCGTGCGTACTCCAACTTCCACATACAAGCGTACTCCAACTTCCACGCTTCTTCCACTACATAAATCCCGGTCAGTAGTGAAAAGTAACGCTCGTGCATGCGCTTTATGTAACTCCCCAACTTCTCCCCGAATTACACCTCTTTGAATATGCAAATGAATATAAATCACCCCTTAAGCTCAACCTTCTGTGAAAAAGACAATGGGAAAAGAACGGGGAAAATATAAGAATTTCAGCGAATACCAAGTGAAGGCAAAGGAAAAACATACTATTTGTTCAAATAAACCGCAGTATAATCAACAAAAGGAAGTTGATCGAGTGACACAGCGTGTTGGAGAAACTTGAAAGCTCACATTCACAAAATCGCGCAGTGCCGGAAATAAAAAAGAAGTCACATATCAAAGTAAGCCGTGAAAAGAAGAGTTGTAGCCCACCGTCTGAGTGTCGTATCAAAGTTTATTAGGGTACAGAGAAAAAAGGAACACAGTGGGGAAAAAGCACGAAATGTCAACTTCAATCTCGACATTTCCACTTTAATCACGTAGTTTATTTTGTCATTAAAGTAGAACATCATAAACTTCATCTTAAAATCGTTTAACTAACCAGTTTCTCAAATCACATCGTAATTAAAGTAGCACGTTAAATGCTTTGTTTTGTATTTGATCTTCTATGTGCTCTATGTGTGTGAATCACTACTTGCTTCTTAAACCGGCTCTCTTCCACCAACAGGACACAGAATCCATTACATTCGTGATATTACAGCACTCTGAATAACTAAAATACTGAGATGTATCATTGATATTATTTTCATGATGATAGTTAAAGCACGTTATTAAACATGGGTTTCAAGGCGCAGTGATTGTGTGTGACCTTGTGTTGAGACACTGCATAGCCGCCTCGTGCTCATGACACAAGCATTCAACTTTTGCCGAAATTTGCCGCTGCGTTTTTAGTTGTGTCATTAATTTCTCTTTCTATTTTATATTCAATATATATTGGCGTAGCCGCCCCTGCAGTCCTTGCTTTTATTTTTCCAGGTAACTGATTGCCACACAAACAGCTCTGTAATAGACGTTAAGCCATCTGGAAGCTTAGAGCGCCGATTCTTCAAAACGTTTAAAGAACATTGAAATATCTTCTTAGTACATGTTTAATTATTCTATCCTTCACGCCAGTCCCAGTGTAGAATATAGATTATTTAAATGAAGTTAAAGTTTTACCTGTATAATATAATAAACATATTTTGCTGCATTTCATCTTAAAAATGATATCGTCATCATATGTAAATGCACTTTATAAAGTGGCTCAGGTTGTGCGATATTATAACTGTAGTGCAAGTTTACAGTGGGGTGATTGTACTTATAAGTACAAACAGTTCTACAAGGTGCAATTGATTAAATGTGGGTTTAAAGTTCTTGGGATGAAACTGTTTCTGAACCGCGAGGTCCGTAAAGGTTCAAGCTTTGAAACGTTTTGCAGTGGCCGAGACAGCGTGTCCTTAATGCCGTATACCGATAATTCTCTTTCCGATCAGCTGCTGCTGTGATTCACACTCAGATACAGTGATATAAATACTCCGAGTGGTGCAGTGAGAGTAATATGGAAAAAGATGATCCGCTGTGGCAACTCCTAACGGGAGCAGCTGAAAGAAGAAGAAGAAGAAGAAGAAGTGAGGGTAACAACACTAAAGCAGTTATGGTATTTGGAAAACTATGGCTATTCCCTGGACCATTATATTGTTACACGTTAATTACAATCAGATGCATTACACTAATAAACAATATGCGGTTAGTTTCAATGTATTTATAAAGCCGCCTCAGGAAAATAAGAGTAACCACACAGGAACAGTACCACTGCTTTGACGTTGGGTGCTGCCAGTCTGCAAAACTGACCGGAGAACTTGCGTATGACAAGGTATGAGGTATCGTGGAAAATTGAGTGGCTTTACACCAAGTGTAGGTTTTATACATCGCGATTTGAATGTGGAAAAGTTCTTACGCAACATTTCTGTGCGTACGCACCGTTTATACATGAGGCCCCAGGACTTTGTGGCAGATGTTATCTTTATGCAGAGCTGTAACTTCTCCCTTTTTTCACAGGCAGCAGCGCTTCAGTTCCTTCACAACAACCAACTGAATCTTCCTGACATTTGAGCAGAGCTGACAGACAATGCACCACACTGTCTGACAGCAGACCAGGACGTTTTCAAAGGGGTTACGCCTAACAGGTTGTCATGGCATCAGTTTGGTGGGAGACACTTGGAAGCACTAGAAATACTGTAGTGAGGCTGCATCACTAGTGATGTGGTAAAGTCTGCCTTCTTCTAGAGGCTGCCAGTGACGAGACAGGAAACACCAGGAGGAATACCTGCTTCAAATCAGTAGGGTAACATATTCACCTCTACAAAGAGTTCTTTCCGGTCGAGAACACATCAGCTTAGGCTGTAACAAATATCCCAGACTCTAAAAGTGAAGTGAACCTTCATCTCAGAAGGATAATTCAAACTAAATGGCTCTTACAGTTCTGGAGAGCACTCGCTGTTCTACTGATATCTCAGCACACAACATCATGGAGGATCTGGGCTCCTACCTGATGAATGGAACTGTTCAGTATGCGGCAGCACATGTCGTGGATGACAGGAGGAACAGACTGTCATCAGAACATGCAGAGATGCTTATATTCTTAGAAAAAAACCAAGTGTTCACCAAGACTGTCTCATTTTCTTCTTGTCGTAGTAGACGGATACAAATATCTAATGGATCATTTTATTTTATTAGAAATGTAGAGTATGATTAAGAAATGCTTTTGTTTTGTTCAGCTTGTCTTTGTTCCTTTATGTGCACATTATGGGTAAATGTTATTTGTGTATGCTGTATGCAGTAGCACTTTATTATGGAATGTGAAGTTTATGCATAGCTCAAAATACATTTATTATTATGAAGAAAAAAAGAAAATCTATTATTATTATTGATATCAGTAAATCCTATTGGAATGGAATGGGTGATCAATATCAACCCTAAAGATTCCAATCAGAGCATCCCTAACCAGTAATGTGTCTGAATTTGGGTTTTCTCTACTTAATTGCAATGTATGTGATATGTACATCCTCTAGGACTTAATCTGGACTAAAAAATAAACATACAAATATATTAAACTTGTGTTAGGGGGCACAGAATTTAGCAAAGCTGCTTTATTGTTCAGGTGCCCTGGGGTAGGTTCTTGCCCAGAGTTGTTCCACACTGGGGTTCTGAATGGCGTTTCTGGTTATTCTGGTTTATCCCCTCATCCCCAGAAACATGCAGGTGAAGTGGAGTAGTGACTCCAAATTGACCCGATGTGACTGTGGGAGACTGAAGCCCTTCAAGATCATCTCCAAGTGAAGACTTCACACCACGGGCCAACTTGTCCAGGCCATGCTGCCACAGCAAGTTCAGGCTGAGAGCAGAACACAAGCTGCTGAAAGAAGACCCTGAGACCCCCTGAATGTCATCATGGCTCGCACAGGTAGCTCTTGTTATTGTTAACATCAAAGTACACAAGATTACCATTAGAAAGACGAGGCACATATTAGGTGAGCACTGGCTTGAGTAAATTCACTCCATCCATCCTCTTCCACTTATCCAAGGTGGGTGGGGGCAGCAGCTTTAGCAGAGAGGCCCAGACTTCCCTCTCCCCAGACACTTCTTCCAGGTCTTCTGGGAGAATCCCAAGGCGTTCCCAGGCCAGCCGGGAGACATAGTCCCTCCAGCGTGTCCTGGGTCTTTCCCGGGGCCTCCTCCCAGTTGGACATGCCCAGAACATCTCACCAGGAGGCGTCCAGGGGGCATCCTGATCAGATGCCGAGCCATCTCGGTGAGGAGATTCACTCTTGTTTAGTGTAGGCTGAGGATTTGATTCTTGCTTATTTCTTTTTGTAGACATTTCTACTTTAAATGCTGCACAATTTAAGAAATATTCATGTCTTTAACAAAATATGACTTTTGATATTCTCATTGAACGTAATGTGCTGTTGGCCTAACATAACTCATAGCTTCAGTCAAAGCTTTATGATGTTCAAATTATGCGCTGAACACTTTAGATTTTTCCTTATTCACCCAAGTTTGTCTAATTTATCATTTATTAGGTAACTTATTGTTTGTTATTATGCACCTGAGCAGGTGGTCTTTATCCAAGTTCAATTAACCGTGTTTTCCACTCTCATTACAATCTTCTAAAAACATCAAAGCACCCACTGTTAGAATTTACAAATGCTCTCTTTCTTTTATATTTAATCACATTACTCACTTATTCCAACACTCCCAGGTGACTCTTCTTCTCTCTCATTTCCTTCGGCGATTTTCTCTTCAGACTCTGATATCTCCGATTTCAGCTCTACAGAATTCTCCTGCGTAGCCAGTCGTCCTGTATTAGTAGACCAGGGCTGTAAACTGGATGGAGATTCTTCACAGGCATCTTGCTTGAAAATATCCTCAGTTTCATGCTTTTGAAGTTCAAGATCAACAGAGAAATCATTCAAATCCTCAGCTTTAATGGCAGCAGTCACCCCCTTGCACTCCTCTTCCTCTTTAAAAACTGAAATTCTTTCTTCGTGATCCTCTACCTTCACACGCACATCCTCTGGTGTGAGCCGCTCACAGTCCTCTTCTTTAATGTCCACCGTTCTTTCATCCACTCCATCTTCTTTGGCAGAGACCATGTTCTGTGGGAAACTCTTCTCTCTCTTTAAGTGTCTGCCCTTCTCTTCTCAGATTCACTTCTCACATGGACAGCCCTGAGCTGGAGGCCATTAGACACCTCAGTGTGTGGCCATGTGAAATTGGAAAGTCCTGTGAAAATAAAAGTAGAAGAATTAACTTCATAAAGTCAGTAAAAATAATGAGCACACTTCAGGGTCACAGTGCCCTCTATGAGGTTTGGTTCAAAGACACATTTTACTTGATTTCCTCCTCTACCTCACAGTTTAAAATTACAAATCAAACAATTCAGATGTGATCAAAGTGCACTGCAGACCTTCATTAAAGGGGATTTGCATACATTTCAGTGCCACCATGTAGATATGACAACACTTTATCTACACGGCACCATCATGTTTGGACACAGCAATGGCAGGGCTATTAAAGACGCCATATTTAGGGCTTTGTTGGCAAAGACTGACATGAATGTCAAACAGGAGGACGAGGTCTTCACATCATTGACACATTCACACGTTTCAGTGCAGGAAGTGTTGTAAAGACTTTGACTGCCACAGCAAGGACCGGTGCTCTGCTTCTATGTGGAGAACCACTAAACTCGGCAGGTCTGGAAACACTTTGCGATTAACTACCTAAAGCATGCTAAGCAAAATTTTAACTTTTGAATAAGTTTTAAATAAGAGTGAACAATCTCACCTGTGTTGCATTAAATAAAGCAGGCCATCGGTCAATGATGTCTTTAATTGCAGGGGCCTGATAAATTATTTCCTGCCTGCGAAAAGAGAAGGTCTTGGCCATTTTCAGATGTTGACCAAGGTGTTCAGAAAGCCCTCTCTCTGTGAAGATTGTATGGTTATTGCAGCACAGGCAAGTGAAAGAGACATTTTCCTCACATTTAACCATTTCCTGATTTGAGCGATTCCTTGATAAATGTGACCTGAGACTCCCCAACTTTTAAAGGAACAAAAACAACCGAAGTGAAGACACGGCAGAGGTTGACCACTGTGATGATGGTGTAACCTGTAATGTTTTAGCAGCACTGTTTTGGAGGAGGTGGCAAATTTAGACATTTTGCAGTCCCACTGCATTAGCCAGCTTCTGAGTACTAAAGAATTGAGCAATACCTTCACATCACTTGTTTAAGTAGAAAAGAAAAAAAAAACAAAACAAGAGAAAAATCATAAATTGACAAACCAACAAATAACTTTAGGTGTTGATACTACAATATTTTTGCTAAATATGAAAGAGCTCTATGCAATTCAACCTTTAAAACCAAGACAAACTTGATGTGTCCCAATTTATAATATTGCACGGATTACACCCGCTGCAGATTTGATAAGCAAACGAACACTTGACATGCATCCCAAATTAAAATGGCTAAACAGGCTCAGAAATTAAAATAGCAAAAAACAATTTTAAGAAAAATGGCTGTAGAGCTTTGGAGTATACTCTAAACTTAACAACTGGAAAATAAGTCAAAGAAAGATTATTACAATTAATGAAGTATCCTCTTAATATGCCATCAGGCTTTCATGCAGTAAGGCAATATTGCATCTAAAATCCTTAACCAACATATAAACACACGTGAGAAATCATTAGCGGCTCAAACAATAAAAGACATGTTGAGAAAATGTGGTAAGATGGATTTCACTTGTGCTATTCAACTGGTTATGCTAAATAACTAAATGATACGTTACAGCAATGGATATAATTATGAGCCTGAAATGGCTTCTCTATCACTTAGCTTTTACCTGCTCATCCGCCTGATGTTATTGAGTCAGCCATCACGTTAGCCTCTCTGACTCCGTAGCTTAACCTCTACAGACGTAAAGTAACTTTATTAGTCCTGTCATCATTGTGCAAATAATAATGGAGGATTACTGAAGGAGGAATCAAGTGCTATTCACCTTTGACAGCGATTAAAATACCTGCTCTATCACTCAGCGTAGCGTTTGTTTCACTTGCAGTATGGCATTACGATCTTGGCACAGGAGTTTGTGCACACTCATGAAACAGAGAAATTAAGTAGCCATAACGTTTGACGAACTTGAATTTTGTTTATCAATGAATGAAAAAAGGAATTGGAGTTTAGATTACTTACAAGTCTAAGCTAAAGTATGCACGAATATAATTCTTTCATGTCAACACATTAAATAATGTTTTCAGATCAAAATGTTTAATAAAATCATTGTACATTAAATGTTTAAGCTAATAGAATGCATTTGATTAAGTGGTGATTAGAGGTCCCTTGAATTGCTTTTTACAGTGTGCAATCCCAGCAGTCACCAACACGAACGGAGATAAAATCATTGACCATAAAAATATAACGCACACATTCAGAGACTACTATAAGTCCTTATATTCTACCGAGTTTACAGAAGACAACACACAATTGAATGTATTTCTGCATACATTACAGATACCACAAATAGACACTCTTAGTGCGGAGGAACTGAATAAACCTCTGGACTATCAGAATTACTAGATGATATAAAGTCACGTCAGATTGGGAAAGCAGCAGGCCCAAAATTCTCACTTAGAGGATCGGTGCAGAAATTTATCAAAACCCGGCAGGATCTAATTAATAACATTTTAGAATAAGATTTTAAAGCACTGAGGGGGCAGATTCTTTACCCTATTCTCTTTTATTCTTCCACAATTATCTATATTCACTTATTAATTTACCTATTTGCTTATTTTTACTAGGTTTAAGTTTTATTCTGCTGCCCATGCTCTCTTTCTCAGGGGTGGGGGTTGATTTGTTTCAATCCTATTCTTGTAAAATTGATCTGTTTGTGTGGAATGTTGTGTGATTTCAATAAAATCAATAAAAAAATTTAAAAATACAAATAAAAAGCAGGAATCGTACCTAAAGCACACCTAGTGCCACGAGGGTCTGGGGGGCAAGATAGGAGTGGGCTCAACAGGGATTCACCAACATGGGCATCAGAATCTGCTCACCAAGGTCTCTGAGGTGGCACTGCCACTTTAAACAATGAGGACAGACAATTGAGCGCCAGCCCATAATAGTCGAGTGGCGGCTCTGCAGCTTTCACATTTTTATGGCTTCATATGGTTGGATACAAACAGCCCTGATGGGCTCACCACTACCCTGGCTTGAGTCCTGTTCTTCATTTAACATGAACATCTCGAGTAAGCTAAAGAATAAAAGTACATCTAAATACTGAAACTAGTTGTAAAGGATAAAAGAAATTAAACTATACAATTTCAAATATCACGAAAATGTACTCGTAATGCCATGTCAGCTGTAGATTTTACTGTATCCCTCCAGCAGCACTAGCTTGTGTAATGTTTGTATTTTTTATTTCCCATTAAACAAATCAAAGTCTCCCTGTTACAGTGAAACCGCACGAGCATCTTTACTGATAAGAAAATACAAAAAATAAATAATTTAAAATTATTTCTAACAGGCTTTAGAGGAAAAAGAAAAAAAAAAAAACATAAAAAACACGCAGAGCTCGAGAAAAATCAGAAATAAAAACGACGGGGCCGTGCGGGAGCGAGCGGCTGAACAAGCGCGTGCCGACGGACAGCACAGTTCGGAGCATGCGCGAAAGTAAAAGGAGAAACGGCGCAGAAGCAATCCCGATTTAACGCGCCTCCGCCAAGTCCGATGTAGCATTACATTTCACAGGACACCAACCAGAAAATAAATTAACGTAGCACCCGGTAAAAAGTGCGCGACCACCGTCATCCACAATAAACTCGTGAAGGTGCGATTTGCTATGCCGCCTCCTCCTCCACTTAGCGCTCAATCCCGAATACTTAAAAGCGAACCACGCGGCGTCAGGCACCTCCTCAAACTTAAAGCCACTCAGCATATCGCGGTCTTCATCACTGCTGGCATTCCCACCCGTACGCGATCCCCACGTTCGACTTTGTCTCACCTTCCGCACCTTTGCTTGATCTTCTGGCCATGAAGAAATCCGAGCACGAGGGTCTCATAAGAGCAAACTAGTGATGTGCTGCTGGATACTGACGTGTTGAGCTTTCGAAGGGCCGCTATGACGTTTGTTTGAAATGTGCGGGTCACGTGATTTTGAGGCACGTTACCGTCATGACGTCTTTGATAGCTGCGCAGTCAGCAGCCGATTTGCTCAGCCCCTCGTCTGCAGAACTGCTTTGGCTCAACGCGTGAAAGCAGTTGGCCCTGCTGCATCTGTAAGGTGTGCTGACGCGAGTTTAAATCCTAGTTGGGCTCGCGTATGCCCCCTGCCCAAAGTTTAAAAAGAAGAACTTTTTACAAGAGCTAAGTAATACTTGTCAGTAAGTTAACAACTACGTTTAGCAGACATTATGAATGATTCACATGGGTAACCTCGTTCCTTGTGGTGTAGTCTTGTCCACCTAGAATCTGTAACAAATTAATAAGTATATTTTGTGTATGGCAGCACGTATTATAACAATCCGGCGTCTCTTCTACCCCATGTCGATCATATCAGAGAGGCTAAGAAACGCTTCACCAAAGCCGACTTGTATACACGCACGACACTCCTCATTAAACGTTTTTACTATTCAGTGATTCCCAGATCTGTAGCTGATTTGTATTATTGATTTATAAAAAGCAATGTGAGTAAAAGCGAGCTCTGCATAACTAATCACAACTGTCTTTAAAACAGAATCAGTGCAATCGACAGCGTCTTCTGTAATTTAGGGAAAGCCTCGGGATTTCTGCGTTAACGAGACAAAAATATTGTAAAGAAACTGCGAATTCCCCCAGAGGTGGACATAAAGATCACTCAAGTACTGACAAGAAGGAGCAGCTGGATAAGCACATCTGGAGCCAAACTTTCTAAAAAGCACCTGACTTTGTCAGCAACATCATTTCCTTGTGAATTCATCTTTTCAAAGGGGGTGTAAATAGCCTAAGTAGTCTTCTGAAGTGCAGCACAACAAAGTAAATCTTTGTCGTTTCTGTTTTCTTAAACCATCTTCAGTCCCACAATCCCCCGCAGTCACTGACACGTTTAACGTTCTCTGCTCCTCACCTGTCGTGTTACCCAAAGCATCAACATTGAGATTCATTCAAGGCTTTGAAGGCATACGTGTTCTATGCTACTACTACTACTACTACTACTAATAATAATAATAATAATAATAATAAACTGACAGAAGGAGAAAAAGCTCAAGATGATAATATTTATGAGAAGAGCCCTCATGGCATCAGGGTGAGGAGGTGCCTTGTCTCCCGTTACGTGAGCTCGTTTGCCGCCCCTCACTTACACTGGCACGCGTTACACTGGGGGGCAAATGCAATGGAGAATACCAACAATGTACACCTTCAGAAGTGCAATAAATCGACTGTACACTGAAGCATTGCATTGTCAAAATACAAAGGAGAACATTTCAGATGAACGTTGAGTTTAATTAATTATAAACAATGCAGCATAACTATTATATGTGTTGTTACTCTTTCATTTATTCTCACCAAGCTTTACATATGTAAATGGAAATGAATATGGGTAATATGTTTATAATAATTCTGATTAAAATACACTGTTAAAATATATTAATGAACAAACTGAGACACATTGGCCTTTTATCACAAAGCGTGTGCGCTGTCATTTAGGACACAATGCATTGTTAACGTCACACACTCTCTACTGACGCGATGTCACGAAAACAAAGGAACAGCGCAGTCCATGAAACTCACATCCTCCTTGATTTCTGACCTTATGATTAGTTGTCAATATCATATAAATAAAGTCATTTTAAGAAGATGACAAGTCTGCTATAGTCAGTTCAATAAACGCTCCGTTTAAAATGTTTCCTTATACAGAATATAAAACAGAATCTCAATGAAGCGGGACTCGTGAGTAGTAACGAATAATAAGTGACACTGAGAAGTTATAATTCCTAATAACGGGAACAATTAAAACTACGACTTCCTAAAACGGACACTGTAAACGTAGGCATTTCAATAACTAAGTTAGGAGGCTTGTGTGTTCATTTCAATATCGATTTAAGAGCTCAGTAAGCCACCTGTTGTACTAAACGGCCGCTCAAACAGCACTTAACAGTAAATAGTCTAACAACTCAATATAAGACAATAAAACGAAGAGGCCGCGCCGCCAAACAATGAAGGCTCACGCTGTCTTGCTGCGTGTTTGGAAGGCGCTGATTGGCTGAAACTGTTTATAGCGAATTGTCCCAAGATGGAAGTGCCGTATAGCGATCAGCAACGAAAAGACACATTTAACATTCAACCTTCCGACAAATTTTATACATGAACTGCCGACGGGGAACCCTGGGGGACTCAAAGAATAATTTAATATAAGAAGCAATCATTATAGCAAAATAATAACAATAGCAAAACATTTCTTTTCAGAGCATTATATGTAAATTGTGAAGTATCAATTCAGTATCACAAAGATAGCCAGACACGCTGCTGTTTTAAACTTATGTTCTCTACTTTACTTCTTTATTGAACCCCAAACGCCCAAAACACCTTTTTTGTTACATTTCAGCTTCCAACTACGGCAACTCCAAAATACCAAAAACACAAACGTTCAATACACCACATCACCCCCCTTCAGTTCGGTAGACAACCCGTAATGCCAATTTTGTATGATTCACCAAACTTTCTCAGTGTTACCCATTGAAAGCATAACATCTGAACACCTTCCCATTAACATCAAACATACTGTATCTGGTATAGTCTTTTGATCTCCTTTCTTCATTTTAAGGATCAAAGCCCTTAGGTGGTCTAATCACTCTCTGAGATCTACGCAGAGCTGAAGACTCCTCCACAAGTTCTGTCATTAGTTTGAGCTGTCAACAACAGCAGCATCATTGTTCATTTCTTCCTTATGAATAATCCTGGATGATGCACTGCTGTTAGTGTCTGGAGTGCCAGTCTGTATTTTATCAGCTCCTTCAGCAAGTGGCCTTACTGTAAAACGAGATCTCAGTTGATCACAGTGTCCCCAAGAAGTACAATCTTAGTCATTTCCTTTAAATTTTGTAAGACACTAGTCCCGTTTGTTCAGTTACTGTCCCAGGAATCCCCATTGGTCCACCTCCTGTGGTATTCCTAAAATATATTGCGTCATCTGCACTGAATGACCTGTTTACTGCATGTTGGTCCTGATGGAACTTCTGCAGTGACTGCTTCTTTTACTGCAACAGCAACATCATGTTTAATAAAATCCAACCTGGTTCAAACATCAGGAGATGGACCTGTTGTGCAGTTAGGAGGAGTGTGATATTGCAAGAAGAATAATGACACTTTATCTTCAATATCTAGTGATAAATGTGCCAGCTTTTTAATGCCTCCTTTGAACGTCTGCACATCTCTTTCAGCTGGTCCATTGGTGGCTGGGTATCCAGAAGTGCTATTTATGTGTTTGATTCCATTTTGCTTCACAAAAGTTTGAAACTCCTCTGAACTGAACTCCATGCCATTGTCTGTAATTATGTGTTCTGGCAGACCAAATGATGCAAACAGCCATCCCAAACTGGAAATTTTTGCTTTAGAGGTAATATTTGGCATTCTAAATACTTCAATCCATTTAGAATTGCCATCCACAATGATCACAAACATGTCATCTAAAAATGGACCTGCAAAGCACCAGGGAATTCCCATGTGTGAAGTGGAACTTGTTGTGGCATCTTTTGTTTAACCTGACAACTCTAGCACTGTTTGCAGACCTGCTCAATTTCGCAGTCTATTTTTGGCCCCCATACATATTTACGAGTCAGGGGTTTCATTTTCACTATTCCTGGGTGTCCATTGTGGAGTTCTGCTAATGCTACTTCTCTCAGTTTCAAGGGCACTGCTTCTCTCATTCCCCATAAGATACAACCTTGCTCAAGTGAAAGTTAATCTTTTCAAATGTCATATGGTTTTCAATTTTCCACCTTCAATAATAAATCTGAGAACCTTGAACTACTCACTGTCTGTGTGTGATGTCATTTAACTTGCTGTGCCTTTAATGGAGCATCTTGTGAATGCTCAACTAATAGGGAGTGAATCTCTTCAGACAAGACACTTGTTGTAGGATCACACGTTTCTGGAAGGGGAAATCATGAAAGTCCATCAGCTTTGCTGTGTGCCTCCAAGGATCGATATTGAATTTGGCAATCATATACTGACAGAAGGATGGCCCATCTCTACATACATGCAGCAGCCATTGAAGGTAATCCTTTGTGTTCTCCAAATAAACTTAGCAGTGATTTATTATCTGTAACCAATTGAAATTTCCTCCCCCATAAACACTGGTGAACTTTCTTGATTCCAAAAATCAAGATGAAGGCCTCCGTGATCCTAACCTCTCTCTCTCTCTCATTTCTCCTAGGGTACGAAGTAGAAAATGGCCGACAGTGGGGTAACTCGCGTTGAAATCGTAATTGAGGAACTCCAAGCACTTGATGAAAAGATTCAGAAACTCCTGTCCCGACGGAAATACCTGAGAAATCTGAAGGCCCGGCTGTTGGATAAACCGTCCTTGCCATCTGGAACCGCGAAACATCAACCCCGCGTTGTGCCGACCTCACCCCCGCGTCTCGTAGGAGCGACGCCGCTGCTGACCTCGGTGGATTTCAGCTATGCAGGCGGGGGTTCAAGGCCAGAGCACCTCCATCGGCACAGGCGAGCATTTTATCTCAGAACCGGTTTGACCCTCTACGCGTCCCCATTTCGCCTTCAGCACCTGGTGATGTATTAGTGGTAGGTGATTCCATCGTTAGAAACCTTAATGTCGCATGCCCTAATGCAAAATCGTTTGTTTCTTGTTTTCCCGGTGCTCGTGTCCGAGATGTAATGAAACGTGCGCCAGCAGTCTACGAGAAACACAAGGAGAGGGCAGTTGGATCAATCGTCTTGCATGCCGGCGTAAACGATATAAGGCACCGACAATCAGAAATCCTGAAGGCTGACTTGCAGCTCTGATTAGAGACACGAAGGAGAGGACCCCATCGGCAAAGATCTTCGTTCGGGTCCACTACCTCTCGTCAGACGATCCAACGAGTACTACAGTCGTCTGCTAGGGTTGAACAACTGGCTACAGGGTTTCTGCAAGAAGAAGGATGTCGGCTTCATCAACAATTGGAATCTCTTTTTGGAAAGGCCGCGTCTCTTCAAGCGTGATGGCCTGCATCCGAACAGTTTCGGCGCCCGGGTCCTCTCCGAAAACATATCGAAGGTAATTCGTTTTCTTGACTATCTATCTCTGCTCTTAACCCCTTCCGAAATAATACTGCTGTGCCAGGACATGATGAATGTTTAATAGAGTCTTCCGTTAAAGTTCACACCATTAATACTGTAATAAGCAATCTCAATGCACGTAGAAAACCTAGGAAATACGGCATAAACTCCAATAATCTAATTAAAATCACTATTTTAGAGGAACAATGTATTAAAACTATAAAAACAGATCACAGATTAAACAAAAAATATACACAGAGCGCTAATAATAATAATTTAGTTCCTATTCCAAATAACAATAACGCACATAGTACTCATCTCTGCACCTCGAAACATTAAATATGGCACTATTAAATGTCAGAGCTTTAACTAACAAAACGTTTTTATCAACGATCTTATTAGTGATAAAAAATAGATCTTATTGCACTAAATGAAACATGGCTGAATTCAGATGCCGCGTCAGTTTTAATCGAATCTGCGCCTCCGGATTACAGTTTTACTCATTCAAACCGCCAGGGAAAAAGGGGGGGCGGATTGGCTAACATTTACTCGAGCGATTAAAATGTAAAGATGTCAGTTTTGGTAAGTTCAAGTCCTTTGAGTATCTCGCCGTTGTTATTCATGGAGATTCTCAAGTTCTAGTACTATCCGTGTATAGACCTCCTAAATATAACGCGTCGTTTTTTGAGGAATTCTCTGACTTAATGTCAATTTTAATTACTAACTATGACACACTCCTAATAGTTGGCGACTTTAATTTTCATATAGATAATCAGTGTGATCTAAAAGTAAAAGAATTTATGAACCTCCTGGATTCTTTTGATTTGAGACAACTCATAAATCAGCCTACACATAAAGCAGGTCATACATTAGACTTAGTGATTACTAAAGGACTGAAAGTTGATATAAAACAGATCATTGATATTGGTCTATCAGACCATTTTCTTCTACTTTTAATATAGAAATAATGATAAAAAACACTCATGAGAAGCATATTGTTAAAAAACGCTTCTTTGATTCGGCAGCAGCTTTAAAACTTACAAACATTTTAAGCAATCAGTCCGTTTATAGTGCCAGCTATAATAGCGAGGACAATGTAAATAGTAAGGTGGAAAGATTTAATTCTAAAGTGAGAGCTGCTGTTGACATAGTTGCACCTGAAAAGACAGTGAAAAAATCTTCTAGCATTGGTATACCATGGAAGACCCAAAGAGTGTCTGATTTAAAGAGAACATGCCGTAGAGCTGAGCGTCAATGGAGGAAGACTAAACTTACTATCCACCACGAAATATTAAAAGTCAAAATAACAGAATACAATAACACTGTCCATCTTGAGAGGCGCTGCTATTTCTCTAAGATTATAAATAACAATGCTAGTAATCCCAGAGTCTTATTTTCAACAATTGATCGCCTACTAAACCCAGGTAGCTCAAAGGAATGCCTCCTAAGTGCTTCCAGTGAAACCTGTGAGGCTGTCGCTGTATTTTCCAATCAAAAATTAATGATATTAGAAATAACATAGTATATCTCCCCAACACTAAGGATCCCCTAAACCCCAACATCCTGTTATAAACAAATTAAACTCTTTCACTAGGATAGATTTACCTGATTTACAAAAATAATATCTCAATTAAAACCCTCCACCTGCGTCCTTGACCCGATACCAACAAGGTTTTTCAAAGAAGTATCAGGCGTGCTAATTGATAATGTTCTTGACATAGTAAATTCGTCACTAGATACTGGGGTCTTCCCAGACTGTCTTAAGACTGCTGTAGTTAAACCCCTACTTAAGAAACATAATCTTGACCCTCGCTCTTGAAAATTTTAGACCCATCTCTAACCTGCCCTTCTTAAGTAAAGTTCTAGAGAAGGCAGTCATTATGCAGTTAAATGACCACCTAAATAAACATGCTATTCTTGATAAATTTCAGTCAGGTTTTAGAACAAATCACAGCACAGAAACTGCACTCGTTAAAGTAGTAAATGACTTGCGGGTAAATGCAGACAGAGGCCATTTATCTGTTCTCATCCTCTTAGATCTGAGTGCTGCATTTGACACCATTGATCACAACATTCTTAGAAATCGCCTTAGTCAATGGGTGGGCCTCTCTGGCAGTGTCTTAAATTGGTTTGAATCCTACCTGACAGGGAGAAAATATTTTGTTAGTTGTGGGAATTACAACTCGAAGACACATGATATCCAATATGGTGTTCCACAAGGCTCTATCCTGGGTCCGCTGTTATTCTCAATCTACATGCTTCCGTTAGGTCAGATTATCTCAGGGCACAACGTGAGCTACCACAGCTATGCTGATGACACACAGCTGTACTTATCAATAGCACCTGATGACCCTGATTCTATTGATTCACTAACACAATGTCTGACTAGTATCTCAGAATGGATGAATAGTAATTTTCTCAAGTTAAATAAAGAGAAAACTGAAATTTTAGTGATCAGCAATAATGGATACAATGAGGCTATTAGAAATAAACTGGATACATTAGGATTAAAAGTCAAGACGGAGGTAAAAAGCTTAGGGGTGATTGTTGACTGTAATCTGAATTTTAAATCACATATTAATCAGATCATTAGGACAGCATTTTTCACTTAAGAAACATAAGTAAAGTTAGACCTCTTATATCACTGAAAGATGCTGAGAAATTAGTTCACGTTTGTTTTCAGTCGACTAGATTACTGTAACGCACTCCTCTCAGGACTACCCAAAAAGATATAAATCGTTTGCAACTAGTGCAGAATGCAGCTGCTAGAATCCTAACTAGGAAAAGAAAATCAGAACACATTTCTCCAGTTTTGATGTCACTACACTGGTTACCTGTGTCATTCAGAATTGACTTTAAAATTCTGCTTATGGTTTATAAAGCCTTAAATAATCTCGCCCCATCTTATATATCGGAATGTCTGACACCTTATATTCCAAATCGTAACCTCAGATCCTCAAATGAGTGTCTCCTTAGAATTCCAAGAACAAAACTTAAAAGAAGTGGTGAGGCTGCCTTCTGCTGTTATGCACCTAAAATCTGGAATAGCCTGCCAATAGGAATTCGCCAGGCTGATACAGTAGAGCACTTTAAAACACTGCTGAAAACACATTACTTTAACATGGCCTTTTATAACTTCATTTTAATCGTAATTTAACTTAATCCTGATACTCTGTATGTTCAATTCATCATAACAACTATTCATGGTGGCTCTAAAATCGGTACTGACCCCTACTCTCTTTTCTGTTTCTTTTTCCGGTTTCTTTGTGGTGGTGGCCTGCGCCACCTCCACCTACTCAAAGCTTCATGATGCTCCAACAATGATGGACGGATTAAAAGGAAGAAGTCTACGTGACCATCATCATCATCAAGCCCTTCCGTGAGAACCCTAAATCCAAAGAGGACTGTTTCATTTATGTTAGGTAGAATGCCCAGAGGGACTGGGGGTCTCATGGTCTGGAATCCCTACAGATTTTATTTTTCTCCAGCCGTCTGGAGTTTTTGTTTTTCTGTCCCCTGGCCATTGAACCTTACTCTTATTCGATGTTAATGTTGATTTATTTTTTTTATAATTATGTCTTTCATTTTTCTATTCTTTAATATGTAAAGCACTTTGAGCTACTGTTTGTATGAAAATGTGCTATATAAATAAATGTTGTTGTTGTTCTGTTTCGATTTGCAGGAGCCAATGTGAGATATGAAGACACAATAGGGTGCTCTACTCAGGATAGCATAGAGTGTTGAATCTCAGCTCCAAGGCCGTGCTGTGCAGAAGCATCACAAGCTAGGATCAGGGGCAGACTTGGAGTCATAATGCACAAGGACTTCACCACACGTTAGCAACTCTTGACATTCACTAAAAGCATTTTGTTCCTGTTGGTTCCACCTCCAGGACATTTTCTTTTAATAGTTCATATCCAGGAGCTAGTACTTTACTTTGATTTGGTATACATTTGCCATACTAGTTTACTAGTCCTAAGAATGCTCTCAAGTCCTTCTAACAGATGGAGCTGGAGCTTCCTGTATGGCTTTAACTTTGTCTGCTGTTGATGGATTAATCCCCTTACTGTTTAACATATGACCCCGATACTCAGTTTGCATCTTCCCAAACTCACATTTTATCATTTTCACCCTTATGCCACTCTCCTGGAGATGCCCCAACACCTTCTGAAGGTTAACTAGATGCTCTTTTTCAGTTTTCCCTATAACCACCAAGTCATCCAGATATACCTACAACCTTCAGGTCTTTCATGAGATTCTCCATTATCCTTTGAATTGAAGGTGCAGAACTCACCTCATACGGTCACCTCTTGTAAACAAACAATCCCATGTGCATATTCATGGTTACACAGTTTTCTGACTCTTCCTCCAATAGCCCTTTTTTAATGGCTGAGTCTAAGTCCGTTTTGAGAAGATAGTCCCACTACTAAGCGTGGCCATTAGCTCTTTTATACATGGCAGGGGTAAATCTTTTGGTACGTGCCTGATTTTGGTTAACTTATA
>NW_024385488.1:0-39925 GCF_016835505.1 Polypterus senegalus
TTTCCCCCAAAAAAATTATTTTCCCCCCCCCCCAAGTACACCGTGAAGAACAGGAAGCAGCTTCGAGAAAGACTAAAAGCCAGATTCGCCGGACGCGGTGGCGCTGTCTGTAATCCTGGCTTCTCGGGAGGCTGAGGTTGAAGGATCGCTTGAGCTCAGGAGCCCTGGGTGGCAGTAGCCTGTGTCGATCGGGTGTCCGAGCTAAGTTCGGCATCGATATGGTGCTCCTGGGGAGCCGGGCTGCCAGGTCGTTTAGGAGGGAACCGGCCCAGGTCGGAAACGGAGCAGGTCAAAGTCCCCGTGTCGGTCAGTAGCGGATCGCGCCCGTGAGCAGGCGCTGTGACTCAGCCTGAGTAAGAGAGCGGACGCAGCCTCTAAATTTTCGTCTTTTTTCCCTTGGAATCGATCTTCAACAATGTTCATTGTCTGTAGAAAATAATGCAGAATTTTCCCGTAAACGGCTTGTTGTCTGTTAAGCAATTCCACGAAGATTTCGCAATTTACACTTGAAGAATTATACCTGTAAATTTTGGTGCACTCTGATCCTGTACTCGTTCAAGAATACAATATGAGAAGAAAATGTGCCGAATTTACCTTTTAAAACTCCTATCTACCAGGTATCTGAGCTTGTAAGCAGGCAGAATTCGTGAAAGGGAACTATTTTTCCATTCTTCCCTGTTTTACCCCAGGGCAACATCCCAAATATTGTTTCAGTGAAGTTGATTTACTGATGTAACCGTGAGAATATTTCAATTTCAACCACGAATTTTTCGAATTAAGGAGTTTATGCCTCGAGTCTAGGAAGCTAGGCATGAACAATATTACCTGTCAATATGCATGCGTTTACGTTCTATCAACGTATGTATGGAAAGAAATATGGAAAGATCTTTGGATTCCTTGCATTGTGTGTTTTTAATGAAGTTTAACCAATGGCAGCATGTGCGAACTGTCTGAAAAACGATTTTCTAGGAGTGTGTTTGTGTGTGTTGATTTGTCAGTAAATATGACCTGTCGATGGAAAATTACTTTCAACGTTGGTGAGAATGTTTCCCTTAAGCAAAAGACAGCAAAGGTAAAGGAAAATGTGTTTTAATTGTTAGAAAGTAATCATTACTAGAGATGTCAAAGTCAGTCAGTCATTGTCCAACCCGCTATATCCTAACACAGGGTCACGGTGATCTGCTAGAGCCAATCCCAGCCAGCACAGGGATCAAGGCAGGAACAAACCCCGGGCAGGGCGCCAGCCCACCGCAGAAAGAACAGACAATGTCTCAGAAATTGTAAACGAGATTTCATTATGTTATGAAAAACTCAACATTGAAATATTTATTCTTGTAAATAGAAAAGGCACTAGAGTGTTATTGGAGGTATGTGGAAGAGATTGACAAAAGTCGACAAGGTCGACAGCATAATATCTGTTCTAAAGGTAAAGTCAAGAAATGAAGAACTAGCTAAACTGCAAATCATCCAAGCACATGTTTAAATTTCAAGCACCAGAGTTTTGAATTTTTTTTTTCATTCCTGCCCTATTCTTAACATGAACGAATGTTTTTATTTTATTTATTTATTTATTAATTTTATTACAATCAATACATAGCAATCAAGTTTTTACAAAAAAATATGCTAGAACAGATCGATCCCACCCTTGAGAGAGAGAGAGCCAACGTTAAAATTAAGGCTTTTAAAAATAAATCAACAAATTCTCTGTGCTTTATAAAATTTTCAAAATATTACTGATTGACCCTCCCATTTTTTAAAAAAAGTCTGAAAATCCTCTAACAGTATTTGTTTTTTTCCAATTTTAAAAAATAACACAGTTTCCCACTGACTTAAAAGGTTTTTGGGGTTCTTCCAGTTTATCAGAATAAGTCTAGCCAACAGTGTAGTGAATGCAACCACAGTTGTTTGTCTTTCTCCATTTTAAAGACCCTCTGGAAAAACCCCCCAAACACAGCTGTTAAGGGTTAGAGGGATTGTAGTCCAAGACTGTCTGAGAGTAATAAAATTTTGTCCAGAATAAGGTTAATTTGGAGCAGGCCCAGATGTGACCAGTGAGGCTGGGGTTGTTTGCAACGTTCGCAGGTTGGATCATGCCCTGGAAACATTTTGAAGTTTAATGAGACAGATGTGCTCGATATATAATTTTGAGTTGTATGTGAGTATGAGATATGGAGCTTGAGTGAATTCTCTGACATTGCTACTTTCCTCTTTTCTGAATAATAAATGAGAGGTCATTTTCCCAGTGTCTCTTGGATCTTTGAAAGGAAGGATTGTAAAGGATTTTATATATTGTAGAGATGGTCTAACTCCTTGAGAATTGAGCAATAATTTTTCAGCTGTAGGTCAACATGACGAATGTTAATATGAGAAGAGCAATGAGCACTCATTCGTTCTGAATACTCAGTTGAACGTAGAGCACTGTCAGAGAGCTGCAGCCTTTTGCAGCAGTCATCAAGCAAAGAACGAAAACTGGACAAGGCACAAGATCATATCTCAGCAAATGCACACACTCACTTAAGTCAATTGCTACGCCAATTCACAAAAACTTAATGTGCATGGACTGGGAGGATACCACAGGTACAAGGATTGAACACGGATATTCCTTGCAAGCAGAAAACCAGAAGGCCAGCTCCTGTCTCTCTTATTTGAAGTGGCACAGATAGCCAGTGCTCCACCATTCCAACACAGAGGAAGATCAAATAAGTGCATGTTGTAGTTTGGAGGACAGAGGGTTCGACCCTGCTGACTGAGAGCTCCTGGTTTGTGGGCAGAGGAAACCTAGCTTCACCGTCAGAAAATATTATTGTGTTTTTCTCCAGGCACACAGCTCTTTCTTTTACTTTTTTCATTTTGTTGCTGTTTGTTTTCTCTGTTTTGAAAAAATCTGTCGCTAAGGTACTTCAGCAACTCCATACAGGATGAGCACTCAGTGCAGGCACAGAGCGTTCCTTCTTGACCACTGCTGGAAAATTCATTTCTGGACACCATGATCCCAAGATGAATTAATCACGAGAATTTTATAGTGCCGATTTCTTTAGTCATGGATACAATGTACTATCAACTGTAGTTTCTTTCATCTAGTCCCTTAACCGACAGACCTTCGCATCTTTTTCGTACATTTCTTTTTATGAACCCATTTCAGGGATGTTTCTAGTGGAGCTGCTGCTGTTGGTAGCGGGGCTGGGGTTTACTGGGTGATTTGGTCTCTCTTACTGCATTGTCCACACCGATCTTACCATGCATATAGGAGCCCAGCACAATATATCAAATACCAGATATACTATTTCTCAACTCGGAAGAATTTAACACTGAACTCATTTGTGAATTGAAAATACATATATGTTCCTTCTAGCCGACTGATCCAGTTTTCATTAATATCACAGGGATGGCTCTGCAAATACCTACAATTTTACACTTAAGGGGAAAGAAACAGCTTGCATGGAGATGACAAGTCTGCAAATTAAACTCTTTGAAAATTGTTAATGATTAATTTGATGAGTAAATGAAAATAATGCAAATTATCATTGGAAGTTTTTCATCACGGTGGCACAGTGGGTAGCGCTGCTGCCTCAGTTAGGAGACCGGGTTCGCTTCCGGGTCCTTCGATGTGTGGAGTTTGCATGTTCTCCCGTGTCTGCGTGGGTTCCCTCCTGGTGCTCCGTTTTTTCCCACAGTCCAAAGACATGGAAGTTAGGTGACGGCGATTCTCAATTGTGCTCGGTGTGTGTCCTGTGGTGGGCTGGCAAAATGCCTGGGGTTTGTTTCCTGCCTTCTGACCTGTGTTGGCTGGGATTGGCTCCAGCAGACCACCGTGACCCTGTAGTTAGGATATAAGCGGGATGAATTTTTATCACATCATGTTTTAATACAAAACCATAAGGAACTCAATGAAAATTGATGAAAACTCTCACATTTTAATGTTTGCAATACTGTTTCAAAATAATTGATCATGAAAATGTTCTGTCAATTTTCAAATTCTGTATGTAAATTCAAGAAAAATACCTGTTTGTTTTCAAGGACTTAACATTTCCATGGTATTCTTACAGAAATTTTCACTTTCCTCTTCACTGTGTCTGTTCCATGATTTCCAAGCAAATGTTTTAAATGTGAATTGAAGAAGTGAAACTTTGACTATCATGATTTCACCCAATTCTTCTGAGTTAATCAAAACATTTTTCACAATTTGTTTCTAATGAAGATTTTTATTGTTACCTAAACACATAAATTACTACTCTGAATGATACAGAACCCTCTTCTTCCAGATCATTTATCTCACCAGCACATATGCATCAGCAAAGAGTTTCCCAAATTTCAGGTCGGTACAACTGATTTTGTTCAATTCAGCCACAGCCAAACTGAAACTTTCTGTGTAAACATTTAAAGGAAGCTTCCATTTCTGATTGAGCTTTGAGAAAACAACTTCATTAAACAACCCTTAAACATATGTTCCACCACAGTACGTCTGAGAAAATTACATGCACAAGCTGTAGCAACTTGCCATTCCTTCTGAATCTAATGGAATTTTTAGCTCTGCTGTCATACTCACATACAAAACATGGCAATATTTTGCAATGATTGTCAAAATGATCTAAAATCACATGAAATATGAATACACATTTTGCAATGAATCTCAGAGCTATAATTTCATGATCTTCTATTGCCCTCATGTAAACATTCAAAGGAGGCTTTGAGATTTTTTAAAAGTATTATTCCTGTGCACGTTGCAAGGTATTAGCATCTGCCAGGTAAAGAAAGTTTTCTCTGCTCTTATTCTTTATACCTTATTGAATTTGCTACCCTACAACAGGCGAAAAGAGAAACGTAATATTAGAGCAAACTTGAACTCAGTGATGGTGAAGGATAACAGTTCCAATCAGTTCCACTAACCCCCACCAAAAAAACCCAATCGCTTAATCAATCGATGAAATAATGTGTACAGAAGCAAGAGTGATTGTTTCATGTTTTACTGAAAGTGAAGGGATACCTCCTGTGCTGCTGGAATTCATATATGTGGCGAACAGAAATAATGAATGACTACCTCCATTCTCATCATGGAAAATAATCAGTACATGCCGTTATTGTACAAAGTTGCTTGCTGTTTTTGTTCTCCTCCGTGTAATTTGTTAAAGCCTTTTCTGCCAAGTAGCTAAGCACAAATACACTAGCACTAACAGGGTGAAATGGCGGACGTGTTCGCTTTCATCCCCAGGAACGTCAGTTTATTTCTCACCTTTGGCAAACGGTGTAGCAAAATCAATTTCATATTCCAAATATACTGATAAATGGATCGCATAATATCCATTCCTTGGAGTCAAAATTAAGCCGCTGAAATTTTCAAAGTATTTGCAGAATCGAGCACCACTTGTCTATATACTAAATACTTCCGTGTCTTATTAAAGAATCCTTCGATGATTGATTTAGGGAAAAATGTATGCCTTTTTTTTCTAATGTAAGTGAGTCCACATTTGCTAGAATCAGGCGCAAGCCTAAGATTCACCAAAAAAGGGTCAGGCCATGTGAAAAAGAGCTGTAATGATAAAAAATCTATATAAAAAATAAAGAATGAATATAGAAATTCAAAACTGTAAACACCTCAGAAGAACGAAATACCTATACTTAAAGGTAATGTTTACACAGAAGAAGAAAATGAGTATGCGCCTTCGGTACTGTACATTAAGGTGCTGAGGTTAACCAAGGCACGTGCGTACTTTTTTTTACAGCAGAGAGCAAATGAGTCTGTGAGTCGGAGGGCTTTGTGGGAGTTTTACGTTTGTATCTGAAAACTCTAAAAGCAAGTGAACTGCAATTTGTAGTGTGTTTTTTGGGTTGTTGGGTTTCTTAAACTTTAAAAAGCACCCTTTGTTGCTGGGGTTAGCTTTTCACGTAAATCAAGCTGCATGTTACAGGCCCGTGCGCAACTCCTTTATTCCTCTCACCGTGAAAAACCAAAACTTCCCGAGAAAGCCCCCCAAAGCCAGAGGGGCCAGCGGTGGGGGTTCTGTAATCCTGGGTTTTGGGGGCTGAGGTTGAAGAATCGCTTGAGCTCAGGAGCCCTGGGGGGCAGTTGTTGTCATCGGGGGTCCAGTGGGCATCGATATGGTGCCCCGGGGGCCGGGCGCCCGGGGTTTAAACAAATTACCAGACCTCGAAAAAACTTTGTTTCCGTCCACCTTAAACTGCTTCTTAAAACCCTTCCACCTCTCCGACCCCCTTTTTTCTCTAAATGTGCTGTAAAGGGCATTCCATCCCACCAATTTAGAACGTGCCGAACTTTCTCAGCTCTGCCTTGATTGAGTATCTGGGAGTGAAGTGGGTTTTAAGTGAAATAATGTGTTGTTTGGAACACCGATTTATTCTGTTTTTCTACAGTAATCTGTTCACACATTTTAAAAAAGAAACTTTTTTTTATTCTAGTAGTAGATGACAAAATTAGGCATAAACTATAAATGTATAAGCCAAGTCCAAAAGCAAAAAACATTTTCACAAGAATAACCAAAATTTCACTTTTATTCAAAAATATTGCAGAAAAAAAAACGCCTTTAAAATGACATTGACACCCTACTATAATTGACTCTGTAGTTCAAAGAAACCCGCTTAGGGAAAAAGGGGGCACGGGGTTGATCCTGCGCCCCCCCATTTTAAAATAAACTGTTCTTAGTCTTACTGTTTTAGAATAAAAACATACTTTTGATTTCAGTCTGTAACAGCCCGGGAATTTAGTCTTTGTAAAGGTTAGCTTTTTTTTTTTTTTTTTTCCTTTCACTCTCTCAGTCGCGTTCAAATCAAAAACAACCCCATGCACGGGTGTTTTTACTAAAGGCGGGCTATAGCTCTGCAGTGTACCCATGCATACTAAAAACCCTTTAAAAAAACAAAAAATAAAAAGTGCACTTTTTTTCAAATGCACTTTTCCATCGCCTTTTCAAAAAGCAGTGTACACTTTCTCTATCCCTGGTTTTTATTACACACCTAAAAAGAAAGACAATATTGTGAAAATATAATCCCCTAAAAATATTTTTAAAAACAAAAGGTCAGGGGGGTTAAAATTAAATGCGGAACAAATTTCTGATGCGGACCCCAGGAAGAAAGTACAGTGTCAGGTGCTCATTCAGTGTAATAGAAACCATGCAAGAGGGTGTTACCGGCAACAATACCGTTTTGTAAATGTAGGGGCGGTCCTTTGGGGGTGGAACTGTTTATTTTAATGTGATGATTTTTTTATAACGGAAAGAAAATCTTCACCTTAGATTCACATGCAAGTTCTTTTCAATGCCCACTGTATCTTGCTTTTTTTTTCTTGGGTTTTACAGGTAGTTTTGAATAAAAGTGCACTTGTTTTGTTTTTGGGAAAATAAGTGTCTGCGTGCACTTTTCTGGCATTACACGTTTTTTTTTGAGCATCCGTTTGAGCAGTATAAAAGTTTAAAAAGTATAACAAAACAACGGGCAGATGGAGGGCCTGATGATTGCATAGCCGAACTTATGTTTTTATTCTCCCTCGTGCCCTGGGTAAAAGAAACAGAAACGACGCTTATATCTGTGCTACCACGATAACCCCCCCCCCCGGTTCTGACACACGACGCTGGCGAAGCTGTTTTCCCCGTACCCCACCGCCCGATTTTTTTTTATTCAGTTTTTTAGTGTTCCCCCAGTCCGATCGGCGCTGTTGTTTCAAAAATATTGCATTAGTACGATTATATTTTCACATTTTGTCTTTTTTTCATGTGTAAAACCCACACATAGAAGAAGTTTTACACTGTTTTACAGGAAAAGGGATGGAAAAATGCACTTGAAAAAAAGTGCACTTTTGTTATATTTTACCCAATATTTTTCCCTGTGTTTAAACCCCGGGCGATGGGGGGTGTCTGATGTTGCATATAGCGCCGAAGTTGGTCTTTACCATTCTTTCTTCTGCATGTCGGGGGTGCAAAGAAAAACTACAGCAACATGGGAACTGGCAGGAACTAATAAAACTGAATAAAAAAAAAAAGTGACGGTGAGATCGAAGAAGGAGCTTGCCGCTTGTTTTTCCCCCAGGGCAACATCCCAAATATTGTTTTCATGATTGATTTACTGATGTAACCGTGAAATATTTCAATTTCAACCCCGAATTTTTTGAAATTAAAGGGGTTTATGCCTCGAGTCTAGGGAAATAGGCAGAAAAATATTACCTTCAAATGCATGCATTTACGTTTCTATCAACTATTTTGGAAAAAATATAAAAATCTTTGGATTCCTTGATTGTGTGTTTTTTTTTTTTTGTTTAACCGGCAGCCATTGGGAACTTCAAAAAAAGATTTTCTAGGGTGTGTTTGGTGTTTATTTTTCAGTAAATAGACCCGTCGATGGAAAATTTCTTTCAAAGGGGGGAATGTTTCCAACAAAAAAAACAGCAAAGGAAAAAGGGAAAAAGTGTTTTAATTATTAAAAAAGTAATCATTACTAGAGATATCAAAGTCAGTCATTGCCCCCGCTTTTCCTAACACAGGGTCACGGGGGCTGCTGGAGCAAACCCAGCCACACAGGGATCAAGGGGAACAAACCCCGGGCAGGGCGCCAGCCCCCCCCCAAAAAAACAGACAATGTCTCAGAAAAGAAAGGATTTCATTATGTTAGAAAAAACTTTAACATTGAAATATTTGTTCTTGTAAATAGAAAAGGCACTAGAGGTTTTTGGGGGTATGTGGAGAGATTAAAAAAGTGACAAGGTCGACAGCATAATATCTGTTCTAAAGGTAAAAGTCAAGAAATGAAGAACTAGCTAAACTGCAAATCATCCAAAATTTTAAAATTTAAGCACCCAAATTTTTAATTTTTTTTTTATTCCTGCCCTTTTAAAGAACGAAAGTTAATTGGAAGAGCAATGAGCACCCTTGGTTCTGAATACCAGTTGAGCAAGCACTGTCAAAAGGCAGCCTTTGCAGCAGTCATCAAGCAAAAAGAACGAAAAAAAGGGCAAGGCACAAGATCATATCTCAGCAAATGCACACACTCACTTAAGTCAATTTGGCCCTAAATTTACAAAAAATTAATTGCATGGACGGGGGGATACCCACAGGTACAAGGATTGTCGGGTATTCCTTGCAACAGAAAAACCCGAAGGCCCGCCCCTCTTATTTGAAGTGGCACAGATAGCCAGTGCTCCCCCATTCCACCACAGAGGAAGATCAAAAAGTGCATGTTGTAGTTGGGAGGACAGAGGGGTTTGACCCTGCTGACTGAGAGCTCCTGGTTTGTGGGAGGAAACGTTTCAGCAGAAAATATTTTGTTTTTCCGGAACAGTTTCTTTCTTTTTTCTTTTTTTTATTTTGTTTCTGTTTGTTTTTTCTGTTTTGAAAAAATCTTGCCGCAATCTTCAGCAACTCCAACAGGATGGCACCCGGGGACAAGGGGTTTCCCTTTTTTGACCCTGCTGGAAAATTCATTTCTGGACACCATGATCCCAAGATGAATTAATCCGGGGAAATAGTGCGATTTCTTTAGTCATGGATACAATGTACCCTTAACTGTAGTTTCTTTCATCTAGTCCCTTTAAAGGGCCAGACCTTGCATCTTTTTAACATTTCCCTTTTTTTGAACCCATTTCAGGGGGTGTTATAGTGGAGTGCTGCTGTTGGTAGGGGTGGGGGTTTTCTGGGGGATTTGGGCCCCTCTTCTGCATTGTCCCCCCCCACCGCAAAAGGGCCCCGCACAATATATCAAAACCAGTATATATTTTCAACTGGAAAATTTAACACTGAACTCTTTGTGAATTGGAAAATACATATTTCCCTTCTAACATGATCCAGTTTTCATTAATATCACGGGGTGGCTCTGCAAATACCCCCAATTTTACATAAGGGGGGAAAAAAACAGCTTGCATGGAATGACAAGTCTGCAAATTAAACTCTTTTAAAATTGTTAATGATTAATTTGATGAGTAAATGAAAAAAATGCAAATTATCATTGGGAAATTTTTTCATCCGGTGGCGGTGGGTAAACGCTGTGCCTGATTAGAACCGGGGCCTTAGGGTGTGGGTTTGCATGTTCTCCCCGTGTCTGCGGGGGTTTCCCCCCTGGTGCTCCTTTTTTCCCACAGTCAAAAAACATGGAAGATAGGGAGGATTTTCAATTGTTTTGGGGTTTTTGTCCTTGGGGGGCTGGCAAAAAGCCTGGGGGTTTTTTTCCTGCCTTCTGACCTGTTTGGCTGGGATTGTCCACAGACCACCCTGACCCCGAGTTAGGATTAAACGGAATGAATTTTTATCACATCATGTTTTAATACAAAACCATAAGGAACTCTGAAAATTGATGAAAACTCTCACATTTTAATGTTTGCAATACTGTTTCAAAATAATTGATCAGAAAAAGTTCTGTCAATGTTTCAAACGTTTTAAATTCAGAAAAATATTTTTTTTCAAGGGTTTCATTTTATTCTTCGAAATTTTCACTTTCCTCTTCACGTGTTTTCCATGATTTCCAAGCAAATGTTTTAAATTGAATTTAAGAAGTGAAACTTTTTACTATCATGATTTCACCCCCAACTTCTGAGTTAATCAAAACATTTTTCCAAAATTTTTTTTAATGAAAATTTTTTTTTTTTTACCTAAACACATAAATTTACCTGAATGATGCCCCCTTCTTCCAGATCATTTATCTACCAACTTTCATCAGAAAAAGTTTCCCAAATTTCAGGTCCGGGTACAACTGATTTTTTTTTCAATTGCCTAGCCAAAGGAAAATTTCTGTGTAAAATTTAAAGGGCTTCCATTTTTGATTGACTTTGAGAAAACAACCATTTAAAAAACCTTTTTAAAATATGTTCCACCACGGGACGTCTGAAAATTACATGGGAAGCTGTAGAACTTATTCCTTCTGAATCTAATGAATTTTTTTGCTCTGTGTCATACTCACATACAAAAAATGGCAATATTTGCAATGATTGTCAAAATGATCAAAATCACATGAAATATTAAAAAAAACATTTTGCAATGAATTTAGAGCTATAATTTCATGATCTTCTATTGCCCTATGTAAACATTCAAAGGGGGGCTTTGGGGATTTTTAAAAATATTATTCCTGTGCACTTGCAAGGTATTAAACTCCCGGTAAAAAAGTTTTTTTGCTCTTATTCTTTTTTACCTTATTAAAATTTTCTACCCACAACAGGCGAAAGAAACGAAAATTTGAGCAAAATTTAACTCAGTGATGGTGAAAGGGTAACAGTTCCCAAACAGTTCCACTAACCCCCACCAAAAAACCAATCCAAACAACGATGAAATAATGTGAAGAAAAGGTGATTGTTTTATAGTTTTACTGAAAGTGTGGGATACCCCTGTGCTGCTGGGAAATTTAATATGTGGCGAACAGAAATAATGGCACCCCCCATTTCATCATGGAAAATAATCAGTACATGCCGTTATTGTAAAAAGTTGTTTTTGTTTTTGTTCTCCTCCGTGTAATTTGTTAAACCTTTTTTGTCAAAAAGTAACACAAATATAGCACTAACAGGGTGAAATGGCGGCGTTTCCCTTCATCCCCCAGGAACTCAGTTTTTTTCTCCCCTTTTGGGAAACGGTGTAGCAAAATCATTTTTATTCCCAAAAATACTGATAAAAGGGTCGCATAATATCCATTCCTTGGGGTCAAAAAATTTAAACCCCATGGAAACAAAGTATTTGCAGAATCGAGCACCCTTTTCTTTTACAAAATACTTTGTGTCTTATTTAAAAAAAACCTTGATGTTGATTTTGGAAAAAAAGTATGTCTTTTTTTTTTAATGTAAGTGGTCTACATTTTTAGAATGGCGCAACGCCCCAGATTCACCAAAAGGCGGGCCCTGTGAAAAAAAAGCTGTAATGATAAAAATCTATATAAAAAAAAGGAATATGTTCAAAAATGTAAACACCTCAGAAGAACGAAATACCTATACTTAAAGGTAATGTTTAAAAGAAAAAGAAAAAGGTATGCGCCTTGTGTACTGTACATTAAGTGGCTAGGTTAACTAAGGCACGTGCGTACTTTTTTTCAGCAAAAAGCAAATGGTCTGTGAGTCGGGGGCTTTGTGGGGTTTACGTTTTTATCAAAACTCTAAAAACAAGTGAACTGCAATTTTTAGGGGTGTTTTGCGCGAAATTAACTTCGTTTTTAAAAAGGTTGGGTTTTGGGCTTTTGGAAAACAATTGGGGGGATTTACGGTTTGCCTTTATTCCTCGAAACCCTGAAGAACGGCGAAGCAGCTTGAGAACAGCACTCGCAAAAAACTTCGCCGGACGCGGTGGCGCGTGTCGAATCCTGGCTTCCGGGAGGCTGAGGTTGAAGGATCGCTTGAGCCAGGAGCCCGGGGGAGTAGCCTGTGTCGATCGGGGGTCGGCTGTTGGCATCGATATGGTGCTCCTGGGGGGGCCGGGGAGGTCGTTTAAGGAGGGGGAAAGGCCCCGGTCGAAAAGGACGGGGCAAAATCCCCGTGTCGGTCAAAACGGGGTCCGGCCCCTGAGCAGGCGCGGCCACCTGGTAAGAGGGGGAGAGCCCCTAAATTTTCGTCTTTTTTTCCCCTTGAACGATTTTAACAATGTTCATTGTCGGGAAAAAAATGCAAATTTTCCCGGTAAACGGGTTGTTGTCTGTTTAAACAATTCCACGTAAAAAATTTTAAAAATTTTCATTTAAGTTTTACCTGTAAATTTTGCGTCACTCTGATCCTGTACTCGTTCAAGAATACAATATAGAAGAAAATGTCGAATTTTCCTTTTTAAAACCCCATCTACCGGTATTGAGCTTGAAAGGCAGTTTGTGAAAGGCGTTTTTTCCATTCTTCCCTTTTTACCCCCCGGGGGCATCCCAAATATTGTTTTCAGTGAAATTGATTTTATTAACCTGAGAATATTTCAACAACCCAATTTTTGAATTAAAGGGTTTTTCCCTCGGTATAGGAATAGGCATGAACAATATTACCCCTTCAATATGCATGCATTTGTTTTATCAACTTTTTGGAAAAAAAATATGGAAAAACTTTGGGTTCCTTGCATTGTGTGTTTTTTTAATGGTGTTTAACCCAAAGGCAGCGGGATTGGGAAATGTCTGAAAACGATTTTCTGGGGTGTGTTTGTGTGTGTTGATTTGTCAGTAAGCCCGTCGATGGAAAAATTTCTTTCCTTGGTGAGGGGAAGTTTCCTTTAAAAAAAAGACAGCAAGGTAAAGGAAAATGTGTTTTAATTGTTGGGAAAATAATCATTACTAGAATGCTGTCAGTCATTGTCAACCCGCTATATCCTAAAAGGGTCACGGGGTTCTAGAGCCAATCCCAGCCAGCACAGGGATCAAGGCGGAACAAACCCCGGGCAGGGCGCCAGCCCACCGCAGAAAGAACAGACAAAGTCCAGAAATTGTAAAGAATTTTTTTGTTATGAAAAAAATTCAACTTGAAATATTTGTTCTTTTAAAAGAAAAAAGGGATGAGTGTTATTGAGTATGTGGAAGAGATTGACAAAAGTCGACAAGGTCACAGCATAATATCTTTCAAAGGTAAAATCAAAAAATGAAGAACTAGCTAAACTGCAAATCATCAAGCACATGTTTAAATTTCAAACACCAGAGTTTTTTAATTTTTTTTTATTCTGCCCTATTCAACATGAACGAATGTTAATATGAGAAAACAATGGCACTCATTCGTTCTGAATATAGTTGAACATAGCAGCACTGTCAGAGGGTGCAGCCTTTTTCAACAGTCATCAAGCAAAAGAAGGAAAAAATGGACAAGGCACAAGATCATATCTCAGCAAATGCCCCCACTACTTAAGTCAATTTCTGTCAATTCACAAAACTTTAATTTCATGGACGGAGGATACCCCGGTACAAGGATTGCCGGGTTTCCTTGCAAGCAAAAAACCCGAAGGCCACCCTGTCTCTCTTATTTGAAGTGGCGATAGCCAGTGCTCCACCATTCCAACACAGAGGAAGATCAAATAAGTGCATGTTGTAGTTGGGAGGACGATTTGCCCTGCTGACTGGGGCTCCCGGTTTGTGGGAGTGGAAAACCCAGCTTCACCGCAGAAAAAATTTTTTGTTTTTTTCAGGCCCCAGTTTTTTTTTTTTTTTTTGTTCTTTTGTTTTCTCTGTTTTTAAAAAAACTTGCCGCTAAGGTACTTTCACCCTAGGATGACACTCCATCCCCGGGACAAGCGTTCCCTTTTTGACCACTGTTTTGGGAAAAATTTATTTCTACACCCTGATCCCAAGATGAATTAATCACGAGAATTTTTAGTAGTGCCCTTTTTTTAGTAATGGATAATGTACTATCAACTGTAGTTTTTTTCATCTAGTCCCCTTTAACCGGGCAGACCCCATCTCTTTAACATTTTTTTATGAACCCCTTTTAGGGATGTTACTAGTGGAGCTGCTGCTGTTGGTGGGGCTGGGGTTTACTGGGGGTTTGGGCCTCTCTTACTGCATTGTCCACACCCATCTTACCATGCATATGGAGCCCAGCACAATATATCAAAAACCAGATATACTATTTTCAACTCGGAAGAATTTAACACTGAACTCATTTGTGAAGTGGAAAATACATATTTCCTTCTACCCCCCTGATCCCGTTTTCATTAATATCACAAGGGGGTGGTTTCAAAACCCACAATTTTACATAAGGGAAAGAAAAAACATGGAGAACAAGTCTAAATTAAACCTTTTAAAAATTTTTAATGATTAATTTTATGAGTAAATGAAAATAAAGCAAATTATCATTGGAAGTTTTTCCCCGGGGGGGGTGGGGAGGGTGCCCCGATTGGGGGACCGGTCCCGTGTGTGGGTTGCACTCCCGGGCTGCGTGGGTTCCCTCCTGGTTCTCCGTTTTTCCCCAGTCCAAAAAAACAGGGAGTTAGGGGCGGGATTCTCAATTGTGCTGGGGTTTTTGTCCTGTTGGGCTGGCAAAAAGCCTGGGGGTTTTTTTCCCGCCTTTTACCTGTGTTGGCTGGGGTTGGGTCCCCAGACCACCGTGACCCTGTAGTTAGGGTATGGGGGATGAATTTTTTATCACATCATGTTTTAAAAAAACCATAAGGAAAATCAATGAAAATTGATGAAAACCTCACATTTTTAAAGTTTCAATTGTTTCAAAAAAATTGATCTGAAAATGCTCTGTCAATGTTTCAAATTCTGTATGTAAATTCAAGAAAAAAAACCTGTTTGTTTTCAAGGGCTTAACATTTCCATGTATTCTTCAGAAATTTTTACTTTCCCTTTACTGTGTCTTTCCATGATTTCCCAAACAAATGTTTTTAAAAGTGAATTGAAGAAGTAAACTTTGACATCTGATTTCACCCAATTCTTCTGAGTTAATCAAAACATTTTTCCAAAATTTTTTTCTAATGAAGATTTTTTTTTGTTACCTAAACACATAAATTACTACCTGAATGATACAAACCCCCTTTTTTCAGATCATTTATCTACCAGCACTATGCAAAAAGAGTTTCCCAAATTTGGTCGGGACAACTGATTTTGTTCAATTCATCAGCCAAACTGAGAAACTTTTTTGTAAACATTTAAAAGGGAAACTTCCATTTTGATTGAGCTTTGAAAACCTTCATTAAACAACCCTTAAACATATTTCCACCCATCGCTGGAAAAATTACATGCCAAATGTAGCAACTTGCCATTCCTTCTGAACTAATTTAATTTTTGCTCTGTGTCATACTCACATACAAAAATGGGAATATTTTAAGATTTCAAAAAATCTAAAATCAATGAAATATTAATACACATTTTTCAATGAATTGGCATAATTTCATGATCTTTTATTCCCTCATGTAAACATTCAAGGAGGCTTTTGGGGTTTTTAAAAAATTTTTTATTCCCGTGCGTTTAAAAAGGGATTAATCTGCCAGGTAAAGAAAATTTTCTCTCTTTTTCTTTTTTAATTTTTAATTTGCTACCCTACAACAGGCGAAAAAGCGTAAATTTGAGCAAAATTTAACTCAGTGATGGTGAAGGATAACAGTTCCCAAACGTTCCCCAACCCCCCCCAAAACCCCAAACGCAATCAATCATGAAATAAGTGTACAAAAAAGTGATTGTTTCCAAAATTTTTCTGAAAGTGTAAGGGGTACCTCCTGTGCTCGGGAAATTAATAGTGGCAACAGAAATAATGAATAACCCCATTCTCATCATGGAAAATAATCAGTACAGTTTTGTAAAATTCTTGCTGTTTTTTTCCCCCGTGTAATTTTTAAAGCCTTTTTTGTCAGAAGTAGCTGCACAAAAACACTAGCACTAACAGGGGGAAATGGCGGACGTGTTGCCTTTCATCCCCCCCGGGGGGGTCAGTTTATTTTCACCTTTTGGGAAACGGTGTAAAAATCAATTTCATATTCCAAATATACTGATAAATGGATGCATAATATCATTTTGGAGTCAAAATTAACCCTGGAAATTTTCAAAATTTTAGAATCACACCACTTGTCTATATCTAAATACTTCCGTGTCTTATTAAAGAATCCTTCGATGATTGATTTTAGGGAAAAAAAAGTATGTCTTTTTTTTTTAATGTTGTCCCCCATTTGCTAGAATCAGGCGCAAGCTAAAAGGGTTCACCAAAAAAAGGGTCAGGGCCCTGTGAAAAAGAGCTGTAAATAAAAATCTATATAAAAATAAAGAATGAAATAGAAATTCAAAACTGTAAACACCTCAGAAAAACGAAATACCTATATTAAAGGTAATGTTTTCACAGAAAAAGAAAATGGTATGCGCCTTGGGGTACTGTAATTTAAATGGCTGAGGTTAACAAGGCACGCGTCTTTACGGAGAGCAAATGAGTCTGGAGTGGAGGGCTTTGTGGGGGTTTTACGTTTTTATCTGAAAACTCTAAAGAAGTGAACTGCAATTTGTGGGTGTGTTTTTTGGGTTTATTGGTTTATCGACTTTGCAAAGAACCCCTTTTTTGCTGGTGGGTTTGCATTTTCTCGTAAAAACAATTAGCTGCATGTTAACCGTTGCCAACCCTTATTCCCCAACCGTGGGAAGAGCGAAGCTTAGCTTCGAGAACGCACCCCAAAAAACCAGACCGGGCGCGGTGGCGCGTGTCTGTAATCCTGGCTTCCCCGGGGGCTGAGGTTGAAGGATCGCGGCTCAGGAGCCCTGGGGGCTAGCCTTTTCGTCGGGGGTCCCAGCTAAGTTGGCATCAATGGGGCTCCCGGGGGGGGCCCCGCCGGGGCGTTTAAGGGGGGAACCGGCCCCGGGGGAAACGGGGCAGGTCAAAATCCCCCTTGGGCTAGCGGGGTCGCGCCCGTAGGGGTTGACTAGCCTGGTAAGAGGCGGGGCCACCTCTAAATTTTTGTCTTTTTTTCCCCTTGAATCGATCTTTTAAAAATTTCATTGTCTGTAGAAATAATGCAAATTTTCCCGGTAAACCGGGGTTTTGTCTGTTGCAATTCCACGTGAAAGATTTCGCAATTTACCTTGAAAATTATACCTGTAAATTTTGCGGGCCCTGATCCGTACTCGTTCAAGAATACAATAGAGAAAATGTGCCTTACCTTTTAAAACCCTATCTACCAGGTATCTGAGCTTTTAAGAGGGAGAATTCGTGAAAGGGAATTTTTTTCCCTTCTTCCCTGTTTTACCCCCCGGGCAACATCCCAAAAATTGTTTTCAGTGAAGTTGATTTACTGATGTAACCTGAGAATATTTAAATTTTAACCACAATTTTCAATTAAGGGTTTATGCCTCGGTCAGGGGGCTAGGAGAACAATATTACCTGTCAATATGCTCAACGTTTCTATCAACTTGTATGGAAAAATATGGGAAAAATCTTTGGATTCCTTGCATTGTGTGTTTTTTTAAAGGTGTTTAACCAAGGCAGCAGGCGAACTGTCTGAAAAACGATTTTCTAGGGATGTGTTTGTGTTGTTTTTGTCAGAAAAATGACCCGTATGGAAAATTTCTTTCAACGTTGGTGGGAAAGTTTCCTTAACAAAAAAAACAGAAAAGGGAAAAAAGGAAAAAGTTTTTTTGGGTTTAAAAAAAATCATTACTGAGATGTCAAAGGTCATTTTTCCCCCCCCTATATCCTAAACAGGGGCCGGGTCTGCTAGAGAATCCCAGCCACACAGGGGGTCAAGGCAGGAAAAAACCCCCGGGAGGGCCCAGCCCCCCAAAAGAAAAACAAGTCTCAGAAAATTGTAAAAGATTTCATTATGTTATGAAAAAAAATTCAACATTGAAATATTTGTTCTTGTAAATAGAAAAAAGGGACTAATTTATTGGGGTATGTAAAGTTACAAAAAATCGACGGTCGACAGCAAAAAATCTTTCTAAAGGTAAAGTCAAGAAATGAAGAACATAAACTCCTCCAAAATTTTTAAATTTCAAACCGGTTTTTAATTTTTTTTTTTATTCCCCCTATTCTTAACATGACGAAAGTTAATATGAGAAAAATGAGACTCATTGTTTTGAATACTCAGGACGTGAGCACTGTCAGAGCTGCAGCCTTTTTAACAGTCATCAAGCAAAAAAAAAGGAAAAAATGGGCAAGGCACAAGATCATATCTCCCAAAAAACCCCTACTTAAGTCAATTTGGGTCGTCAATTCAAAAAAACTTAATGTTGATGGACTGGGGGGATACCCCGGGGCAAGGTTGAACACGGATATTCCTTGCAAGCAGAAAACCAGAAGGCCCCTGTCTCTCTTATTTGAGTGGCACAGAAAGTGCTCCCCTTCCCCGAGGAAGATCAAATAAAAGCATGTTAGTTGGGAGGACGAGGGGTTTGCCCCCGCTGACGGGGGCTCCCGGTTTGTGGGCAGTGGGAAAACCAGCTTCACCGCAGAAAATATTTTTGTTTTTTCGGCACACAGTTTTTTTTTTTTTTTTTTTTATTTTTTTGCTTTTTTTTTCTGTTTTTAAAAAAAACTTGCCGCTAAGTCTTAACTCCAAAAGGATGGCACTCCCTCCCTAAAGCGTTTTTTTGACCACTGCTGGAAAATTCTTTCTGGACAATGATCCCAAGATGAATTAATCACGGAATTTTTAGTAGTGCGATTTCTTTAGTAATGGGTACAATGTACTATCAACTGTAGTTTCTTTTATCGTCCCTTAACCCCGGGCCCGACCCGGCATTTTTTCAAAATTTCCCTTTTATGAAACCCCTTTGGGGTGTTACTAGTAGTGTGCTGTTGGTAGGGGCTGGGGTTTACTGGGTGATTTGGTCCTCTTTTGCAAATTTCCCCCATCTTCCCTATATAGGGCCCAGCACAAATATCAAATAAGATATACTATTTCTCAACTCGGGGAAAAATTTAACACGAACTCATTTGGAATGGAAAAAACAAAATTTTCCCTTTTAGGGCTATCCCGTTTTCATTTAAAATCACAGGATGGCTCTGAAATACCTCAATTTTAATAAGGGAAAAAAAAGTTGCATGGAGATAAAGTCTGAAAATTAAAATCTTTGAAAATTGTTAAAGATTAATTTGATGGTAAATGAAAAAAATGCAAATTATCATTGGGAAATTTTTTATCACGGTGGCGCGTGGGTGCGCTGTTCCCCGTTAGGAGACCCCCCCTTCTTTTGGGGGTTTTCATGTTCTCCCGTGTTCGTGGGTTCCCTCCTGGTTCTCCCTTTTTTCCCACAGTCCAAAAAACATGGGTTAGGTGCCGGGCGATTCTCTTTTTCTTGTTTGTCCTGTGGGGGCTGGCAAATTGGGTTTGTTTCCCGCCCTGACCTGTTTGGTGGGGTTTGGGTCCCGCAGACCACCCTGACCCCGGATTGGATATAGCGGATGAATTTTTTTTTCCCTCATGTTTTAATACAAAAACCAAAAAACTCAATGAAAAATTATGAAAACTCTCACATTTTTAAAGTTTTAATACTGTTTCAAAATAATTGATCATGAAAATCTCTGTCAATGTTTCAAATTCTGTATGTAAACAAGAAAAAAACCTGTTTGTTTTTAAGGACTTCTTTATTTTCTTTCAGAAATTTTCACCCCTTTACTGTGTCTGTTCCATGATTTCCCAAATGTTTTAAATGTAATTGAAGAAGGAAACTTTGATATCATTTTAATTCTTCTAGTTTAAACAAAACATTTTCACAATTTGTTTCAATGAAGATTTTTTTTTTACCCAAACCTAAATTACTACTTGAATGAAAGAACCCCCTTCTTCCCGATCATTTATCTCACGAGCCCTCACAAAGAGTTTCCCAATTTAGGTCGGGCAACTGATTTTGCAATTCAGCCTCAAAAACTGAGAAACTTTCTGTTAAACATTTAAAGGGCTTCATTTCTGATTGAGCTTTGGGAAAAAAACCATTAAACAATTAAAAATATGTTCCACCCCGGGCCCCTGAGAAAATTACATCAGCAAGCTAGAACTTGCCATTCCCTTTTGAATCTAATTTTAATTTTTTTGTTGCTGTCATACTACATACAAAAAATGGCAATATTTGAATGATTGTCAAAATGATCTAAAATCACATGAAATATGTAAACACTTTTGCAATGAATCTCAGGCTATAATTTCATGATCTTCTATTGCCCCCATGAAAATTCAAAGGGGGTTTGGGGTTTTTTTAAAAATTTTTATTCCTGTGCAAAGGATTTGCATCTGAGGGGAAAGTTTTCTCCCCTTATTCTTTTTACCTTAGAAATTTTCTACCCCCCAACAGGGGAAAAAAAACGTAATATTAGAGCAAAAGAACTCAGTGATGGTGAAAGGGTAACAGTTCCCAAACAGTTCCCTAACCCCCCCAAAAAAAACCCCAAACGCAATCAATCGATGAAATAATGTGCAAAAAAAGAGTGATTGTTTCATGTTTTTCTGAAATTAAAGGGGTACCCCTTTGCTGGAATTCATATATGTGGGGAAAAGAAATAAAAAATTTATTCTCATCATGGAAAAAAATCAGTACATGCCTTTTGTACAAAGTTGCTTGTTTTTGTTCTCCTCCGTGTAATTTTTTTTTTCTGTGAAATAGCTAAGCACAAAACACTGCACTACAAATTTAAATGGCGGACTTTGCCCTTTTATCCCCAGGAACTCGTTTTTTTACCTTTGGCAAACGGTGTACAAAACCCCTTTCATATTCCAAATATACTGATAAATGGATCCTAAAATCCCTTCCTTGGGGTCAAAAATTAAACCGCAGAAATTTTCAAAGTATTTCAGAATCGGCACCACTTGTCTATATACTAAATCTTCCGTGTCTTATTAAAGAATCCTTCGATGATTGATTTTAGGGGAAAAAAGTATGTCTTTTTTTTTTTTTTAAAGTAATGTCCACATTTTTTAGAATCAGGGCAACCCCAAGGTTCACCAAAAAATAGCCCTGTGAAAAAGCTGTAATGATAAAAAATCTATATAAAAATAAAAATGAATATAGAAATTCAAAAATTAAACCCTCAGAAGAACGAAATACCTATCTTAAAAAGGGAAGTTTTCAAAAGAAGAAAATGGTATGGCCGGTACTGCATTAAAAGGGTGAGGGTTTAAATAAGGCCTGCTTTCCCAAAAGCAGAGAGCAAATGAGTCTGTGAGTGGGGGGGTTTGTGGGAGTTTTACGTTTGTATCTGAAAACTTAAACAAATGAACCGCAATTTTTGGGGGGTGTTTTCGGGAAAATTTATTAGGCTTCTATCAACTTTTTTAAAACAGCCCTTTTTTGCTGGTGGACATTTTTTGTAAAGCAATTAGCGCATGTTACGGCCCGGCGCAAACCCCCTTACCTCTACACCGGGAAAAACAGCGAAGCAGCCGAGAACAGCCTCAAAAACCGTTTGCCCGGGCGCGGTGGGCGTGTCTGTAATCCCGGCTTCGGGGGCTGAGGTTGAAATCGCTTTAGCTCAGGAGCCCTGGGTGCAGGTGTGGTCGGGGTCCGAGCTGCGGGATCGATATGGTTCCTGGGGGGGCCGGGCGCCAGGTGTTTGGAGGGCGAAAGGCCCAGGTCGGGGAAAAAGGGCAGGTCAAAGTCCCCGTCGGTCAGTAGCGGGGTGGCCCCTGGAGGCGCTGTGACCAGCCTGGGTAAGAAGGGGGGGCGCAGCCCCTAAATTTTTTTTTTTTCCCTTGGGAAACGATCTTCAACAATGTTCTTGTCTAGAAAATAATGCAGAATTTTCCCCTAAAACTTGTTGTCTGTTAAGCAATTCCCGTGAAAAATTTCCAATTTACACTTGAAGAATTATACCTGTAAATTTTGGGGCCTCCCGATCCTTACTCGTTCAAGAATACAATTAAAGAAAATTTCCGAATTTACTTTTAAAAATCCCCTCACCGGTATCGACTTTAAGAGGGAGAATTCTGAAAAGGGGTTTTTTCCATTCTTCCCCTTTTTTCCCCCCGGGCCATCCCCAAATATTTTTTCAGTGAAGGATTTACATGAACCTGAAATTTTCAATTTCAACCACAATTTTAATTGGAGTTTATCCTAGTCTAGAAGCTGAACAAAATACCTTCAATATGCATGCATTTACGTTTCTATCAACTATGTTGGAAAGAAAATGGAAAAATCTTTGGATTCCTTGCATTTGTGTTTTTTTTGGTGTTTAACCAATGGCGCACTTTCGAACTGTCTGAAAAAAGATTTTCGGGATTGTTTTTTGTGTTGATTTTTCAGTAAATATACCGTAGGAAAAAATTTCTTTCAACGTTGGTGAGAATGTTTTTAAAAAAAAGACCAAAAGGGAAAGGAAAAATTTTTTTAATTGTTAGAGAAATAATCATTACTGGGTTCAAAATCAGTCAGTCATTGTCCAACCCGCTATATCCTAACACAGGGTCACGGGTTCAGAGCCCAAACCCAGCCAGCACAGGGATCAAGGCAGGAACAAAACCCCGGGGGGGGGGGGCCCCAGAAAAAAACAGACAAATTTTCAGAAATTTAAAAAGGATTTCTTTTTTATGAAAAAAATTCAACATTGAAATATTTGTTCTTTAAAAAAAAAAGGCACTAGAGTGTTATTGGAGGGTTTTGGAAGAATTACAAAAATCACAAGGTCGACAGCATAAAATTTTTCTAAAGGTAAAAATCAAGAAATGAAGAACAGCTAAACTGCAAATCATCCAAAACATGTTTTTAAAATTTCAAGCACCAGAGTTTTGAATTTTTTTTTCATTCCTGCCCTTTTAACGAACAAGTTAGGGAAGAGCAATGAGCACTATTGTTCTGAATACCAGTTGAACGTAAAACATTCGAGAGCTGCAGCCTTTTTCAACAGTCATCAAGCAAAAGAAGGAAAAACTGGACAAAGGGAAAGATCATATCTCGCAAATGCCCCCTCATTAAATCAATTTGGGTGCAATTCACAAAAAATTAATGTGCATGGACTGGGAGGATACCCAAGGTCGTTGCCCCGGGTATTCCTTGGGAGAAAACCAGAAGGCCAGCCCTGTCTCTTTTTGAATGGCAAGATGTGGTACCCTTCCCAAAACAGAGGAAGATCAAATAAGTGCATTTGTAGTTGGGAGGACAGAGGGTTGACCCTGCTGACTGGGGCTCCTGGTTTGTGGGCAGTGGAAACCTAAAAATTACCGTCAGAAAATATTATTGTGTTTTCTCCCGGCACACAGTTTCTTTCTTTTACTTTTTTTTTATTTGTTGTGTTTGTTTTCTTGTTTTGAAAAAATCTTGCCCTAGGTACCCGGGAACTCCATACGGATGGAATCCCTCCCCGGGCAACGTTCTTTTGACCCTGCTGGAAAATTCATTTCTGGACACCATGATAAGATGAATTAATCAAGAATTTTTAGTGTGCCGATTTCTTTGTAATGGATACAATGTACTATCAACTGTAGTTTCTTTCATCTAGTCCCCTTTAACCGGGCCAGACCCCGGGATCTCTTTTTTTACATTTCCTTTTTTTTTGAACCCCTTTCAGGGATTTACTAGTGGGGCTGCTGCTGTTGGTAGGGGCCAAGTTTACTGGGTGATTTGGTCCTCTCTTCCGCAATTTCCACTCTTACCATGCAAAAGGGCCCAGCACAAATATCAAATACCCGATATACTATTTTCAACTCGGGAAAAATTTAACACTAACTCATTTTTTTAAGTGGAAAATAATATTTCCTTCGCCGACTGATCCCGTTTTCATTAATATCACAGGGGTGGCTCTGCAAATCCTACAATTTTACACTTAAGGGGAAAGAAAAAAAGGTTGGGGATGACAAGTCTGAAATTAAACTTTTAAAAATTTTTAAGTTAATTTGATGAGTAAATGAAAAAAATGCAAAATTTTCATTGGAAGTTTTTTTATCACGGTGGGCAGTGGGGAAAAGGGGCCTGCCGCAAAATTTGGAGACCGGGGCCCGGGGGTGGGTTTTCATGTTCTCCCCTGTCTCGGGGGGTTTCCCCCTGGTGCTCCCTTTTTTTTCCCCCAGTCCAAGACATGGAAGTTAGGGCATGGGGATTCTAAGGGTGTTGTGTGTCCTTTGGGGGGCGGCAAAAAGCCTGGGGGGTTTTTTTCCGCCTTCGACCTGTGTTGGCTGGGATTGGCTCCCGCAATCCACCCTGACCCTGTAGGTAGGATATAAACGGGGGAAATTTTTTTCACATCATGTTTTAATACAAAAACCAAAAAACTCAAGAAAAATTGTGAAAACTCTCACATTTAATGTTTTCAATACGCAAAATAATTGATCTGAAAATGCTCTGTCAAAGTTTAAATTCTGTATGTAAATTCAAGAAAAATACCTGTTTGTTTTCAAGGGTTAATATTTCCAAAGGGATTCTTTCAGAAATTTTTTCCTTTTTCTTCACTTTTCGTTCCATGATTTCCAAGCAAATGTTTAAATGTGAATTGAAGAAATGAAACTTTGACTATCTATTTCACCCAATTTTTCTGAAACAAAACATTTTTCACAATTTGTTTCTAATGAAGATTTTTTTTGTTTCCCAAACACATAAATTACTACTCTGAATGATAAAACCCTCTTCTTCCAGATCATTTTCTCACCCCACATATGACAGCAAAGAGGGTTTCCCCCCCAAATTTTAGGTCCCGGGACAATGATTTTTTTTTCAATTCAGCCCCCCAAACTGAGAAACCCGTGTAAACATTTAAAGGGGCTTCCCTTTTTTGATTGGCTTTAGAAAACAACTTCATTAAACAACCCTTTAAAAATATGTTCACCACGGTGTCTGAGAAAATTTCATGCAGCAAGCTTGCAACTTGCCATTCCTTCTAATCTAATGTGAATTTTTTTTTGCGTCATCTACATACAAAAATGGGAATATTTTAAGATTTCAAAAAAGATCTAAAAACACTGAAATATTAATACACATTTTGCAATGAATTCAGAGCTATAATTTCGATCTTTATTCCCCCAAAACATTCAAGGGGGGCTTTTTGGGGATTTTTTAAAAAATTATTCCGGGACGTTCAAGGTATTAGATCTAAAGGGAAAGAAATTTTTCTGCTCTTATTCTTTTTTACCTTATTGAATTTGCTACCCCACAACAGGCGAAAAGAGCAAGAAACTTGAACTCAGTGATGGTGAAGGATAAAGTTTAATCAGTTCCACTAACCCCACCAAAAACCCAAACGCTTTAAACAACGTGAAATAATGTGTACAGAAGCAAAGGTTGTTTCATGTTTTACTGAAAAAGTAAGGAACCCTGTGCTGCTGGGAAACATATTGTGGCGAACAGAAATAAGAATGACTACCTCCATTCTCATCATGGAAAAAAATCAGTACATCCGTTTTTTAAAAATTTTTGCTGTTTTTTTTCTCCTCCGGGAATTTTTAAAGTTTTCTGTCAGAAATAGCTAACACAAAACACTAAATTTTCGGGTGAAATGGGGACGTGTTGCCTTTTATCCCCAGGGAACGTCAGTTTATTTCTCACCTTTGGCAAACGGTGTAGCAAAATCAATTTCATATTCCCAAAAATCGATAAATGGATGCATAATATCCATTCCTTGAGTCAAAAGCCGCATGGGAAAATTTTTAAAGTATTTGCAAATCGAGCACCACTTGTCATATACTAAAACTTCCGTGTCTTTTTAAAGAATTTTGATGATTGATTTTAGGGAAAAAATGTTTTCTTTTTTTTTTAATGTAAGTGGGCCACATTTGCTAGAATCAGGGGGAAGCCCAAAATTCACCAAAAAAAGGGCAGGCCATGTGAAAAAACTGTAATGATAAAAAACTATATAAAAATAAAGAATGAATATAGAAAATTAAAACTGTAAAAACCTCAAAAAAGAAATACCTATCAAAGGTAAGTTTTCACAGAAAAAGAAAATGGTTCGCCTTGGGTTCGACATTAATGGGTGAGGTTAATAAGGCACTTCTTTTTTTTCACAGAAGGGAAAAGGTCTGTGAGTAGGCTGTGGGGTTTAGTTTTACAAAACTCAAAAAAGTGAACTGCAATTTGTAGGGTGTTTTTGGAAATTGATTCTTTTATCAGACTTTTTCAAAGCAGCCCTTTGTTGCTGGTGGTTAGCATTTTCTGTGAAAGCAATTGGCATGTTACAGGGTCTTTAAAAACCCTTTTTCCTCGTACACCGTGAAGACAGCGAAGCAGCCGAGAACAGCACCCAAACCCGATTGCGGGCCGGTGGCGCGTGTCTGTAATCCTTTGGGAGGCTGGGTTGAAGGGGTCGCTTTGGGTCAGGGCCCTGGGGGGCAGTAGCCTGTTCGATCGGGTGTCCGAGCTAAGTTCGGCTCGATATGGTGCTCCTGGGGGGGGGCCGGGCTGGGTCGTTTAAGGAGGGGGAACCCCCCCAGGTCGGAAACGGGCAGGTCAAAAATCCCCCTTGGGGCAGTGGGGGTCGCGCCCGTGAGCGGCGCTGTGACTCAGCCTGAGTAAAGAGGGGGGACGCAGCCTCTAAATTTTTGTCTTTTTTCCTTGGGGTCGATCTTCAACTGTTCGTCTGGAAATAATGCAGAATTTTCCCCCGGGAAACGGCTTGTTGTCAAGCAATTCCACGTGAAAGATTTAATTTAATGAAGAATTATACCCGTAAATTTTCGTGCCCCTGATCCTGTACTGTTCAAGAATACAATATGGAGAAAATGTCCCCAATTTACCTTTTAAAACTCCTATCTGGTATCTGACTTTTAAGGGGAAATTCGTGAAAGGGTATTTTTTTCCCTTCTTCCCCTGTTTTTCCCCAGGGCAACATCCCCAAAAATTGTTTTCAGTGAAGTTGTTTTTCTGATGTAACCTGAGAATATTTCAATTTAACCCCGAATTTTCAATTAAGGGGTTTATCCCCGGTCTGGAAGCTGGGATGAACAATAAACCCGTCAATATGCATGCATTTTCGTTTCTATCAAATGTATGGAAAAAAAATGGAAAATTTTGGATTCCTTATTGTGTGTTTTTAATGGTGTTTAACCCAATGGCAACTTTCGAACTGTCTGAAAAACGATTTTTTTAAGGGGTTTGTGTTGTTGATTTGTCAAAAAAGACCTGTCGCGAAAAATTTCTTTTAACGTTGGTGAGAATGTTTCCAAACAAAAAAACAGCGGTAAAGGGAAAAATGGTTTTTAATTGTTAAAAAAAGTAATCATTACTAGGATGTCAGTCAGTCAGTCATTGTCCCCAAACCCCATATCCTAAAACAGGGGCCGGGGGCTGCTAGAAATCCCCGCCAGCACAGGGGTCAAGGCAGGAACAAACCCGGCAGGGCGAGCCCCCAGAAAAAAAGAAATGTCTCAGAAAATTTTAAAAAGATTTCATTATGTTATGAAAAAAATTCAACATTAAATATTTGTTCTTGTAAATAGAAAAGGCACTAAGTGTTTTGGAGGTATGGGAAGATTGAAAAAATTACAAAAGGTGACGCAAAAACTGTTCTAAAAAGGGAAAAATGAAATGAAGAACTAGCTAAACTGCAAATCATCCAAAACCTTTTAAATTTCAAGCACCCGGTTTTAATTTTTTTTCATTCCCGCCCCATTCTTAACATGAACAATGTTAATATGAGAAGGAAAAAGAGCACTCTTCGTTCTGAATACTCGTTGAACGTGGGACTTCGAGAGCGCGCCTTTTTTCCCGTCATCAACAAAAAGAAGGAAAAAAATGGGAAAAGGGACAAGATCATATCTCCAAATGCCCCACTCACTTAAGTCCAAATTTCCGTAATTCACAAAAAATTAATTGCATGGACTGGGAGGGTACCCACAGGTACAAAGTTGAAACGGATTTCCTTTAACGAAAACCCGAAGGAGCTCCTGTCTCTCTTTTTAAGTGGCAAGATGCCGGCCCCCCATTCAACAAGGGAAAACTAATGCATGTTGGTTGGGAGGGGTTGATGTGACAGAGCCCTGGTTTTGGGGATAGGGAAAACCCTTACCGTAGAAAATATTATTTGTTTTCTCCCGGCCCCAGTTTCTTTCTTTTACTTTTTTTTATTTTTTTTGGTTTTTTTTTTCTCTGTTTTTAAAAAAACTTGCCGCTAAGGTACGGGAACTCCAAAAGGATGAGCACTCCATCCCCTACAGGCGCCTTCTTGACCACTGCTGGGAAAATTATTTCTGGACACCAGATCCCAAGATAATTAATCACGGAAATTTTAGTAGTGCCGTTTCTTTAGTAATGGGAAAAAGTTTTAAAATGTAGTTTCTTTCTCAGTCCCTTTCGGAGCCAGACCTTGGCATCTCTTTTTCCTTTCCCTTTTTTTTGAACCCATTTTAGGGGTGTTACTAGTGGGGCTGCTGTTTGGGAGGGGGGTGGGGTTTACTGGGGGTTTTGGGCCCCCCTTACTGCATTGTCCCCGTCACCCCGCATTAAAAAGGGCCCAGCACAATATATCAAATACCAGATATACTATTTCTCAACCGGAAAGAAATTTTAAAACTGAATCATTTGTGAAGTGGAAAATACATATTTCCTTCTAGCCCACTGATCCCGTTTTCAAATCACAGGGGTGGCTCTGCAAATACCACAATTTTACATTAGGGAAAGAAAAACATGGATGACAAGTCTGAAATTAAACCCTTTTTTGTTGATTAATTTTGATAGTAAAAAAATAACAAATTATCATTGGAAGTTTTTTTATCACGGTCCCCGTGGTGGCCCTCCCCCTTTTTGGGACCCGGGGCCCGTGTGTGGAGTTTCTTTTCCCCGGTCCTGGGGTTCCTCCTGGGGCCCGTTTTTCCCCCAGTCCAAAAACTGGAATTGGGCCGGGGGATTCTCAATTTTGCCGGGGGTGTCCTGTGGTGGGCTGGAAAATCCTGGGGTTTGTTTCCCCGCCTTCTGACCTGGTTGGCTGGGATTGGTCAGCAGACCCCCCCGTGACCCGGTTAGGAAAAAGCGGGATGAATTTTTATCACATCATTTTAAACAAAACCATAAGGAACTCAATGAAAATTGATGAAAACTCTCACATTTTAATGTTTGCAATACTTTTCAAAAAATTTATCATGAAAATGTTTCAATGTTTCAAATTCTTTTTAAAATTTAAGAAAATACCCGTTTGTTTTCAAAGGGCTTAAAATTTTTCCTGGGATTCTTGAAAATTTTTACTTTCCTCTTCTGTGTCTGTTCCATGATTTCCAAGCAAAGTTTTTAAAAGGAATTGAAAAGTGAAACTTTGACTATCATGATTTCACCCCTTTTTTGAGTTAATCAAAACATTTTTTCCAATTTGTTTCTAATGAAATTTTTATTGTTACCCAAACACATAAAATTTCTACTCTGAATGATACAGAACCCTCTTCTTCCAGATATTTATCTCACCACACATATGCATCGAAAAAGTTTCCCAAATTTTAGGTCCGGGACAACTGATTTTGAAATTCAGCCTCAGCCAAAATGAAAACTTTTTTTAAACATTTTAAAGGGAAACTTCCATTTCTGATTGACTTTGAAAACAACTTCATTAAACAACCCCAAACATATGTTCCCAGCGCTGGGAAAATTCATGAAAAGCAGCAACTTCCATTCCTTCTGAATCTAATTTAATTTTTTTTGCTCTGCTTTATACTCCCTACAAAAAATGGGAATATTTGCAATGATTGTCAAAATGTCTAAATCACATGAAATATGTAATACAATTTGCAATGAATTCAGAGCTATAATTTCATGATTTTTATTGCCTCATTAAACTTTTTAAAGGAGGCTTTTGGGGATTTTTAAAATTATTATTCCTGTGCCCTTGCAAGGTATTAGCATCTCCAGGTAAAAGAAAGTTTTTCTCCTTTTTCTTTTTTTACCATTAATTTCTACCCCAACAGGGGAAAAAAAAACGAATATTAAGGAACTTGAACCAGTGATGGTGGGAAAAAGTTCCAATCATTCCCCCCCACCAAAAACCCCAAACCAATCAATCGTAAATAATGTCAGAAGCAAAAAAGGGATTTTTCTGTTTTTTCTGAAAGTGTAAGGGGTACCTCCTGTGCTGCTGGAATTCAAAATGTGGAACAGAAATAATGAATGACCCTCCATTCTCATCTGGAAAAAAAATCGTACATGCCCTTATTGTACAAAGGGTTGCTGTTTTGTTTCCTCCGGGAATTTTTAAACCCTTTTTTGTCAAGTAGCTAAGCACAAATCCCAGCACAACAGGGTGAAAAATGGGGACGGGTTGCCTTTTATCCCCCGGGGAACTCAGTTTTTTTCTCCGGCAAACGGTGTAGCAAAAACAATTTCATATTCCAAAATATGATAAATGGATGATAATATCCATTCCTTAGTCAAAATTGCCGCATGGAAAATTTTTAAAGTATTTAGAATCGAGCACCACTTGTCTTTTTACTAAATACCCGTTCTTATTAAAGAATCCTTCGATGATTGTTTTTTGGAAAAAAAAAGTATGTCTTTTTTTTTAATGTAAGTGCCCCCTTTCTAGAATCAAAGGGGGAACCCAAAAATTCACAAAAAAAGGGGCAGGCCATGTGAAAAAAAGCTGTAATGATAAAAAAACTATATAAAAAAAAAAGAATGAATATAGAAACAAAACTGTAAACACCTAAAGAACAAATACCATACTTAAAGGTAATTTTACACAAAAAAAGAAAAAGGTATGCGCTGTACTGTACATTAAGTGGCTGAGGGTTTCAAGGCACGTGCGTACTTTTTTTAAACAGAACAAATGAGTCTGTGATCGGAGGGTTTTTGGGGTTTTTCGTTTTATCTAAAACCTAAAACAAGTGAACTAATTTGAGGGTGTGTTTTGCGGAAATTTATTAGGCTTCTATCAGACTTTTTCAAAGCAGCCCTTTGTTGCTGGTGGTTGATTTTTCCCGTGAAACAATTAGCGCATGTTAAGGGCCCGTGCGCCTCTTTATTCCTCACACCCTGAAGAACAGGAAGCTTAGCTTGAGCAGCACTCCCAAAGCCAGACCCCCCGGGGGCGCGTGTCTGTAATCCTGGCTTCTCGGGGGGCTGAGGTTGAAGGGTCGCGGCTCAGGACCCCGGGGGAATAGCCTGTTCATCGGGGGTCGGCTAAGTTCGGCATCGATATGGTGCTCCCGGGGGGCCCGGGGTGAGGTCGTTTGGAGGGGGGAACCGGCCCGGTCGGAAAAGGGCGGTCAAAGTCCCCGTGTCGGGCAGCGGGGTCCCCCCGTGAGCGGCGCTGGACTCAGCCTGAGTAAGAGGGGGGACGCAGCCTCTAAATTTTTTTCTTTTTTCCCCTTGGGAAACGATCTTCAACAATGTTCATTGTCTGTAGAAAATAATGCAAATTTTCCCCCGGGAAACGGTTGTTGTCTGTTAACAATTCCCCTGAACCCCATTCCCAACACAGGGTCAGGGTCGCGACCAATCCCAGCCAGCACAGGGGTCAAGGCGGGAAAAAACCCGGGCAGGGCCCAGCCCCCGAAAAAAACAGACAATGTCTAGAAATTGTAAACGAGATTTCATTTTTTATGAAAAAATTTTAACATTGAAATATTTATTCTTGTAAAAGAAAAGGCACTAGATTTTTGGAGGTATGTGGAAAGATTGAAAAAGTCACAAGGTCGACACTAATATCTTTCTAAAGGTAAAATCAAAAAAAGAACTAGCTAAACTGCAAATCATCCAAGCCCTGTTTAAATTTCAAGCACCAGGTTTTTAATTTTTTTCATTCCTGCCCCATTCTTAACATGAACGAATTTTAGGAAGAGAATGAGCACTCATTCGTTCTGAATACTCAGTTGAACTGCAGCACTGTCAGAGAGCTGCAGCCTTTTTCAACGCTCAACAAAAAAAAACGAAAAACTGGGCAAAGGGACAAGATCAATCTCAGCAAATCACACACTCCCCTTAAGTCAATTTGCTCGTCAATTCACAAAAACTTAATGTGCATGGACTGGGAGGATACCCACAGGTACAAGGTTGAACAGGGTATTCCCTTTCAAGCAGAAAACCAGAAGGCCAGCTCCTGTTTTCTTATTTAAGTGGCACAATGCCCGTGCTCCACCCTTCCAACACAGAGGAAGATCAAATAAGTGATGTTTTGGGTTTGGGGGGAAGAGGGTTCAACCCCTGACTGAAGCTCCTGGTTTGGGGATAGGGAAAACCCAGCTTCACCGTCAGAAAATATTATTGTGTTTTTTTCCAGCACACAGTTTCTTTCTTTTTCTTTTTTTCATTTTTTTTGTTTGTTTTTTCTGTTTTGAAAAAAAACTTGCCTAAGGGGCTTCGGCAACTCCAAAAGGATAGAATCCCTCCCCGGCGTTCCTTTTACCACTGCTGGAAAAAATTTATTTCAACCATGATCCCAAGATAATTAATCACAAATTTTAGTAGTGCCCATTTTTTTAGTCATGGATACAATGTACTATCCTGAGTTTCTTTCATCAGTCCCTTCTTGGGGCCAGACCTTGGGGATCTCTTTTTGTCATTTCCTTTTTTTGAACCCCTTTTGGATGTTACTAGTGGAGCTCTGCTTTGGGAGGGGGTGGGGGTTTTCGGTGATTTTTCCTCTTACGCATTGTCCAACCATCTTACCATGCATATAGGGCCCAGCACAAATATCAAATACCAGATATACTATTTCTCAACTCGGAAAAATTTTAACAAGACTTTTGTGAAATGGAAAATACATATTTCCTTTTACCGACTGATCCCGTTTTTTATTAATATCACAGGGATGGCTCTGCAAATCCTACAATTTTACATTAAGGGGAAAAAAAAAGCGATGGGGTAAAGTCCAAATTAAACCTTTTAAAATTGTTTGATTAATTTGATGAGTAAATGAAAATAATCAAATTATCATTGGAATTTTTCATCACATGGCGCGTGGGGGCCTGTGCCTCCGATTTGGAGACCGGGTTTTGCTTCGGGGGGTTGGAGTTTTCATGTTCTCCCGTGTTGGGGGGGTTCCCTCTGGGTGCTCCGGTTTTTCTCCCAAAGACATGCAGGTTAGGTGCACTGGTGATTCCCAAATTTTCCTGTAGTGTTTGTCCCCGTGGTGGGGTGGCACCCCGTCTGGGTTTGTTTTCCCGCCTTCTGATCTGTGTTGGCTGGGATTGGCTCAAATGGCGAAAAGAAAAAATGAATATCAGAGCAAAATTGAACTCAGTGATGGTGAAGGATAACAGTTCAATCAGTTCCACTAACCCCCCCCAAAAAAACCCCAAACGGCCCAAACAGTGATAAAAATTTTAAAAAAAAAGTGTTTTTTTCATAGTTTTACTGAAAGGGGATCCTCCTGTGCTGCTGGAATTCATATATGTGGCGAACAAAAATAATGAATAACTACTTCCATTCTCATCATGGAAAATAATCCGTACATGCCGTTATTCTAGAAATTTGCTTGCTCTTGTTGTTCTCCTCCGTGTAATTTTTAAAGCCCTTTTTTGTCAGAAGTACTAAAAAAATACACTAGCACTAACAGGGTGAAAAAGGCGGACGTGTTGCCTTTCATCCCCCAAAGGAACGTCGTTTTTTTCTCACCTTTCAAATGTAGAAAAACAATTTCATATTCCCAAAAATACGATAAATGGGTCGCATAATATCCCTTCCTTGGAGTCAAAAAAAGCCGCATGGGAAATTTTCAAAGTATTTGCAGAATCGAGCACCACTTGTCTATATACTAAATACTTCCGTGTCTTATTAAAAAAACCTTTGATGATTGATTTTAGGGGAAAAAAGATGCTTTTTTTTTTAATGTAAGCGGGCCATTTTTTTAGAATCAGGCGCCCTAAGGATTCCCCAAAAAAGGGTCAGGGCCCTGTGAAAAAGGCTGTAATGATAAAAATCTATATAAAAATAAAAAAGAATATAAAATTCAAAAATGTAAACACCTCAAAAAAGAAATACCTATCTTAAAGGTAATGTTTACACAGAAGAAAATGGTATCCCCTTGGTCTGCATTAAGTGGCTGAGGTTAACAAGGCACGTGCGTCACAGGAAGAGCAAATGGTCTTATGGAGGGCTTTGTGGAGTTTACGTTTGTATCTGAAAACTCTAAACGTGAATTTTCAATTTGTGGGGTGTGTTTTTGCGAAATTGATTAGGTTTATCAGACTTTTCAAAGCAGCCCTTTGTTGTTTGGGGGTTAGCATTTTTTCAGTAAAGAAAGCTGCATGTTACAGGCCCGTGCGCAACCCATTATTTTTCGTAAACCCTAAAAACGAGCGAAACAGCCGAACAGCACCCCAAAAAACCAGATTCGCCCCGGGCGCTGGCGTTCTGTAAACCTGGCTTTCGGGGGGTGAGGTTGAAAAAGCGGCTCGGAGCCCGGGGGGCAATCCCCGTTCGGGTGTCCGGCTAAGTTCGGCATCGATATGGTGCCCTGGGGGGGCCGGGGCCCAGGTCGTTTGGAGGGCGAACCGGCCCGGTCGGAAACGGAGGCAAAGTCCCGGGCGGTCGGGCGGGGTCGCCCGGGAAAAGGGGCTGTGACTCAGCCTGAGTAAGAGGCGGGGCGCGCCCCCTAAAATTTTTCTTTTTCCGGGAAACGATCTTCAACAATGTTCATTGTCTGTAGAAAAATTTTCTTTTTCCCCCGGGAAACGGGTTGTTGTCTTTGCAATTCCCCGTGTTTAAACCGTGAAAAAATTTCGCAATTTACACTTGAAGAATTATACCTGTAAATTTGGTTGAAACTTTTGACTGCCAGAGGGTGAGGTGGTTAAAAGGGCCCCCTGTAGGGGTTTCTTTTTAAACAGGGTTCAATAAACAACATTTAATCTTATTCTGGTGTGTCCTTTTTCAATCTAGAGAACACCAGTTGGTGAACGAGGATGGCTAAAAAAGTTCCCGGCACTGCCACCCCGGTTTCCCCAGCGGGGAATGTTTTTTGGGAAAATGGGAAATCTTCATTTGAAACGTCCTTTTTGCGTGGTTTTGGCTGTTGCATCTAGAAAACAGCTATTCTCCTACATTGCCTCCAGAAGGACTCAGCATCTTCCAGACCTCGGAGCTAACACATCGAAGCGACTGGGCCCCTTAGGACACTTTAAAAAAGCAGAGGTCCTTTTTAAAAAGAAGTTCCGTCAGCGGACCCGTGCTGGTAATTTCCCTACGTGGCTGCAAAAGGTTTTTAGCGATCTTAAAAATTGACCTTATTCGTGATGAAATGATTGAGACCAACTGATTAAAAGAACTACTCTTCCTCTGGTGCGTGAAGGCTTTTTTTGGAGGATGATTTATCAGTTAAGGTTGACTATTGGGCCAAATAGAATCAGCTTCTCAATGTGCACATAAAACAAGTGAAAAAAGACCCTTCTCAACCCCCTTAACTGCTGTTCAGACAGTGGAATGAGCCACGTTGGTAGTTTAACTTGCATCTGACTTCAGTCCGCACCAGTACAGGATGAGACCTAAACAGCTCAGTCTGCCAGGCTGGGAAATTGTGGTTCAAAACCCGTGTCTGTGCCATGGACTGCCCCACGGACAAATATGGGGGGGTTAAAAACCCAATCATTTTGCAAAATGGTGGGTCAGCGCCAGCCCCGGGAAAAAGTAATGTACAAAAAAACAACGCTTTGAGTCTTCCCCTCATTTTTCACACTCTGTTTCTTTTCCCCGGGTTTGTTCCTGTCCCATGTACCTGGATGATGTTTGCATTCCTCTTCTGCTAGACACAGACAAAAGTGTCATTTTAAAAATCCCACCTATAAAATTCTTTGCACTTACCCCCACCCCAACCTTCCCCATGGATATGGCAGTTCCAAATTGATGTGAGGGGTTGGCTGCACTGTAACATAAGGCAAAAACCTTTTGATTTTCCTTTCCATATCACAAGACAAGGGAGCAAAATTTTGGGCCTGGACTTTTCCCCTCTAGGGTTACACTACTGGGCAATGATGGGGTTTAAATGTTCTAAATGTGACATCACTTTCCAAAAAAGGCCACCCTTTTACTGGCTTGGGAAACAACACATTTACGCCCAAACCCTCCTGTCACCCTGTTATTCAACGACTGTGGCGTGTGCCCCAGCCCCGCGGGGAATGTCACACAGAACTGAACATCTCTGACAGATGGCATTATAGGCCCAAACCCCCCCCCGGATATTGAATTTGGGTTTTAGCAAAAAAAAAAAAGTCAGGAGGGGGGCGGGTTTTGTTGATTTAATGGCATAAAACAGGCTACCATCCCGATCTTACCCCACCCAAACCCTCAAAGAGCTCATCACAAACTTCCATGGCTCAAAGGTTTTCAAACCTCGAACCCGCAGGGTTTTTTCTTCCCTGCCCAGGACAGCGGGTTGTTTTATTACCACCCCGTTGGGAATTTTTTTATTATACCAGAATGCCGGCCTGGCTCCGCTCCCCGTTGCAAAAAATAATGTCCCCTATTCTCGAATTTGGGGGGGGTTGTTTACTTGGATGACATTGACCATGGGGCCGATAAGGCGTCCATGATGAAAGGGGTTTCAAACACCTTTGACTCTTACCACCAAACCTTATTTAAAAGCAGATATGTGCCTTTGCTGCACATGAAATTGACTTTTTTGGGTTCCGGGTTTTTTTTCAAGGTTTATCACCCTTCAATGAAAGGGAGGCCATTCAGCATTTTTCCCGCACCTACGCAGCTTCAGGGTTGGCCTCTTTTTTGGGGATGACAGGGTACACTACATGAGATTCATCCTTTTGCACTCCCCCCCTTCGGCCTTAAAAGGGCACCTAGGTTGGTTTTTGGGGCTGTGCAGAAGCCTTTTGAAACAAAGGGCATACTTCACCAGTCTTGGCACATTTTAAGTGGACGGGCCCAAATATTTAAAATTTTGATGCATCGCTTGGAGTTGCAGTTCTTTCACAGATACAAGATGGAGTGGGAAGCCTGTGGCTTTTGTTCCCGGGATTAGCCCTGTTGAATAAAATACTCATAGGTGAGAGGAGGATTTTCATGTGTATGGGCCGTGAAAAAGGGGATACCTAGCGGCATCCATTTCTTTAAGGGGGCGCCACCAGGCCCCCAACATCTTTGATGTTCTCTGCGCTTCAGGTCCAGGCTGCGGCATGTACGCGGAGTAGCACTCCCGAGGACAATTTTTAAATTCAGTTTACCCCAGGATAGGACAATGTAGTGTCTGATTTGTTTCACGTTTTGTTTTCATTGTCCTACCACTATGCAAATTGATCATAAAAAGGATCTGATTCACTTGCGCACTCTTCACTCAAGGTATGGTATTTGCGCCCCGGGCTGAATAATGGTCAATTTCAAACTATGGTTTATGAATTTTATTTCTTTTTCGTGTTTTTTCATAAACACACCAAAAAAGAGCTATAAAAGGAAAAGTACAAGAAAAAAAACAAATTTAAAATAAACATTTGAACCTTTTGTTTTTTTAACCCAGAAAAACAATCCCCGTTTTTTTCAGCGGGGTGCTTGTTATTAACCCCATTTTTAAAATTTTTTTTTCCCTATTCGAAAAACTGCACAATTAATTATGCAAACCAAAAACACCCAAAATAAAAGTATCAAAATAAAAGTACACAAACCTGAATTCAAGCCCCCTTTAAACATCATTTTCCTTTTCATCCACCAAATCATTATACTGTAATTTAAATAAAATGATTTTAACAATGACAAAATTGATGACAGCATTTATAAATAAACAACAAGCTCAATGAAATAGAACTAATTGAAGAGGAAAATCAAGTTGTGGAAAAAAGTTGGGGGGCAGATCTTTGCCAGTCTCCCCAAAAGGGGCCGCTTCTGAATATGGTGTTCAACTACTGATGGTTTTTGGGGTTCTCCTTTTTTTTCTAGCTTCCGGGTTTAAGGTGGATTTTACCCCCCAAAATCCATTTTTTTCAGTTTTGGTTTTCTATTCTACCTAAAGGCCCTTCAGTTCTGGCAGATATCTTTTTTCATTATTTTATATCCTTATTTCAAATTTCTTTTGGTATGTCCAGCTGTCTGAGACAATGTTAAAAAATATATTCTTCCGATCCCTCCAAAATTTCTCTCAAGATATTGAACATATTTCCATCTTTTTTTTGCATACATGTCCTCTTTAACAAACTTTCCTGGAGGAGGCAAGGCAGCAGTACTGTAGATTTTAGAGTCAAAAAGTGATCAGGGGTAAGTGGTTCAAGACTACTTGGGTCATTAAGGTTGTGTGGTGAGGGATGGCTGTTACAATTGAATGCAATCATAAGAATGTTCAGAGAAGAGTCATCTAATCTTCCAAGAAGGAAGAGTGATGTTAGCACATTTTTACTGTCTTGATCTGCGTTCCAAGGCACACTGCTTGGTATGGAGCATTCTTAAAATCACTGTCTCTCAGCAAAGGCCATACTGTTCATTATCGACTGCTATGGCGTTCCTTTAGCATTTTTGCTCTAAAATTCTTCGATCTGACTATTTGGACTGCACCACGAAAGGCGATATAAGCCGGAGCCATTGATAAACATCTGTTGACATGTCATCCAGCATTTCTATACGAATGGCCCGAGAACAAAAACATGTAAACAGAAGGCCATACCTTTTATTTACCTTTCTACTTTCTTTAGTAAGAAATGGGCCAAAACAATCCATTCCACAATATGTGAATGGAGGTGAAGGATCCACTCGTTCTGGAGGCAAGTCGTCCATTCTTTGTACTTCTAGGAGGGCTCCTTTGCTTACTACATGATCTGATTATCAGACATTTAGATCGACTTCTGATCTTGATGCTTGATCCTTTCATGACAATGACCAACTATCAAAGTTTTGATGTGATGATTCTTGGGCAGAACTGTGGGATGTTTCTGCGAATCAGGAAGCGAAGAGCTACTAAGTCTTACTCCCACAGGCATCAAGAGAAACAAACTGTTATGTGAAGGCAGTTGAACTCCTGTTTTAAGTATCTTTAGCTCATTTCGTAAACTTGTTTCTGCAGTGTTTTTATTATAAGAGCCTTTGCATTCTGCCTTTCTGTTACTGTGGAAATTCAATCTGATTTGTCCTTTTGAATTCTTTTAAGAATGCGGCAACAGCTTGAACAGCATGACCAGGATGAAAACTGATTCAGCGATCATGAGGCTCTTTTGCTCTGTGGTCTGTTGTGGTTAGCACTTGTAATACTCTGACCTCAGGATCTCAATTGAAAGTTCTGGGATAATATCTGAGAGTGAAGGTAATTCTCTATCCCAAAGAAATTGGGCCCTGTAAACCAGTTTGACAAAGCAGTTGACAAACAGTAAGACCTCTAGAAGCATGGTCAGCAGGGTTTTCAGTAGTTGGGACATATCTCATTGTGGAGTAGTTGTGCTAAGATGAATCCTCTGTACTCTATTTGCCACAAATGTGTGGAATCTGCGTCTCATTGTTATTATCCCAAAACTACCTTAAGCCGTCCAGAAGAACTCATCAATATCAGAATACTCAAGTTCATTCTTCAAGAGATTACTAATCTTAACTGAGATCACTGCAGCCATCAATTCTAACCTGGGAATAGTTGTAACCTTTGTAGGAGAACCTGACTTTCCATAACAAGGGTGCAATAGACATCTCCAATTTCATTCTTAGCTTCAATATGAGCTCTGTCCATTCCACAAATGCTAGTCAAAATGAGAAGTCGACCTGTACAACCTTTCCAAAGCTGGCAGGTGCATAACTCTGAGGATACACATGGTTCAAAATTAGATCATTA
>NW_024385489.1:0-12459 GCF_016835505.1 Polypterus senegalus
AGATGCTTTTGCTCATCGAACGGTAATTTATAATGAGAAAAAGAAAAGCTCTGTCAAACCTCCTTGATACCTATTTTAAGAGACCAGTCCCATCCTCTTCATCAAGTCCATCAAGTTCTACCAACATAGTTAATGCTGTACTGTATTTGAAAATGTTTAAGCATTTACTGTGCATGCACAGAAAGGTAAAATAAATAATATATTGAGACAAACATCTGTCTAAATTGCATTTATTAAAAATAATGTACTGTTCTGACTTACATACAAATTCAACAAGAACAAACCTACAGTCCCTATCCTCGTAACCTGGGGACTGCCTGCTACTATACTGTACACTATATGTTCTTCTTTTAGGTAGCATAACCTAATGTAAACCTATCTAATACAATTCAAGGTTATATGGGTAGACAGAGCTTATCCCAGAAACTCCTGGTACAAACTAGGAGAGGGCCCAGGACAAGGTGCCATTCCATTGCAGAGCTCATCCATGTGCACATGCACTCACTTATTCACACACTTTCAATTTAGTTGCCTACCAAATACCTAGATCCACACAGTCATTGTATAGACATGCAGACTTAGGGGTAACCGGGCTTAGGATTTGAACTCAGGACATCAGATCTGTGAGTACTGAACTACTGTCCCATCCTTCCTTTAGATAATATAATGTATTACAAAGGTATCCTATTTACATTGACTACATTTGGTTTTATTCTACTTAGAATATAAAGTCTCTCTATAAAAAAAAAAATCTTGGAAGGTTGGAAGGAGACGAGACATGATTTTCTCTGAAAGAGAACACTTTCTCACGTTCTGCAAGATGAGACTTTGTGCCAAGAGATTTAACCATGTCCGAGACCAGAAATAAAAGACAAAGAGTAGATGACAAAGTAGAGATGTCAGTAAAGAATTCAAAAATGCTGGTGCGTTACACATGCAGAGCAGATTAGAGATAATGGAAGTACTAAAATCAAAAGTCTCAAAAAAAGGATAGTGAAGATTGCCTTAGCGCAAACAAACAGAAATTATTGGTGAAATAATGAAAAGCGAAAAGAGATCGAACATATTGTTCAGATTTAAACTTTAAGTCGGTGTAGATCATATAATTGTGTTGCCATCAGGAAATAAAAGTAGTGTTTCTTCCCAGTGAAGTGGCTTATCCACAGGATTGAAAAGATTTGTTGTTTGGTGAAAGTGAAATCCCATGAGAATCATTTCTCATTTGTGTGAATGCTATTGTCAAAACACATTTCTTGTAGAGAGAAAGAAACGATATTCACTCACGGGCAGTCATACGTTGCGTTGTTACATGTAATTCCAAACATGGAATTAAAATTCAGTGCGATATTGATGAAAAGAGGTGGAGCGACCACGTCTCTCCTTAGGGTGCGTTCAGCCCCTCTTCTGAGCGAGCAGCAGAGAGCGTAAAGTGGGGGAGGAGGGGCAGCGGCGAACAGCGTCAAAGCCCCTTAGTGTCTTCAAAGATTTTTCTGTCCTGCAAGGTTAGTCATGACCCTATATAAAAGGATAGTTCCAGCCACTGAACCTTACAATTCACATTCAGAATCAGTCAACTGATGATGCTGTCAATTCTGCTGTCCACAGCCCTCACACAACTTGGAGGAAAGGACATATATGTGAGAATGATATTTGTGATTACATTTGTGTAAATCTTCTCACCCTTGGACTGACACCTCCCTCTGCAACTGGTGTTGATCTTCCTGTTAGACAGACCACGACAGTCAGAGTTGGAAACCAGTTCTCAGACATCAGAACTGTGAACAGAGGGACCCCTCAGGGTTGTGTGTAGAGTCCAATGTTGTATACTCTCTTTACTTATGACTGTGTGCCTCCCATAGTAATACCAGCATCATAAGGTTTGCAGATGACACCACAGTTGTTGAACTTATCATTTGGGGAAATAGACTGCATACAGAAGAGAGGTGGCGGACTGGTGGCCTGGTGTCATGAAAATAACCTCTCCTTAAATGCAGATAAGATGGAGGAAGGAGCAGCATACCCAATATACATCAGCGAGATAAAGGTAGAGAGTATGAAAACCTTTAAATTCCTTGGAACTTACATGGGTGAGGATCTCACGTGGTCCCAACACTCACCAGCTTCTAAAGAAATCACAGCAGAGACTGTACTTAAGAAGACTGAGGAAATTTGGCATGGCAAACAAAATTCTCAGCAACTTTTACAGATGAACAGCGGAGAGCGTTATCACTAGTTCAGTCACAGTGTGGTATGGATGCTGCTCCGCACATGGACAGGAAGGATCTCAGCGTGTGATAAAAACTGCACAGTTCATTTCTAGAACAGTCTTCCCATCACTCCAGGACATTTATACTACCAGGGTTATCAGGAGGCCCACAATATGTAAGGACAGTACACACCAAACATAGTATTTTCACACTTCTGCCATCAGGAAGACACTTCAGGAGTGTGAAATCAAGGAAACAATACTCATAAATAGCTTCTAACTACAGGCCTTCCGACTCCTGAATAATACCGCATCACTGCTTCTCCACTTTCCATCAGTTTCATTGATTGTTACCTGTCTTGAGCATAAGGCACTGAGTACTTTATTTCTTGTATTTTTTTTCTGATTATTTTCTGATTTCTGCCTAATTATTACTTTTAGGTTAACTTCTGTTTAATTTAATGTTTGGTGTAAGGGAGACTGGCAAAGTAAGAATTTAATTACATGGGTTGAACCACTATGTTTTTTACTGTGCATACAACAATAAACTTCTTGAATCTAGATGAATCCTAATCTGTTATGATTTTAGCTAAATAAAAATTGGACATTGTGTGCTCAGCCTAACCTCAAATCTGATACATTGTGGAAGCTCTTGACTATATTATGGAAGGTTGATCTTCAGTATACTGTAGTTGTGATGCCCAAATCCATGTTACTTTGTAAATGTGCCTTTTATTCTTTTGAACTTGATTTAATTTGTTTTAGCTAAATCCTGAATCCATTTTGTTTTCATCTCTTAATGATCATCTGCATATTCTTGCATTATTCAAATTTTGCTGTTCTTCTTCTAACCTGATCAAATTCTATGGAAATCCAAAGCATGTTCTGTCTGTTTTAAATGGGGCACCAGTCCATTGCATAGCACACTCATCACACTCTGATGTTTAGATCACATAGGCTCAATTCCCTAACATGTATGTCTTTGCAATGTGGGTGAAAACTGAGCACCAGGAGAAAAAGCATACAAATTACAGAAAGAAATGCAGATTCCATCCATGTAATGTTTGGAACCCCTGAAATCTTGAGTGGTGATGCAGCACATTAGTCACTGTGCTATTTTGAGTTTCAATTTTTTTTTTTTTTATGTTTTATGTGACTACCATGACAATTCCATAAATTAGCAGCATATTTTCTGATCCCCTTTCATTCACACATTGAGCATGTTTGGAGCATCTAGTTTCATTCACTGTGCCACTAAACCTTCTGAGCTAACGCAATTAGACCTTGGGTTTTAGTTGTGTGTGTATCTATACTAATAAAGGCAAGCCCTCACTCACTCACTCACTCACTCACTCACTCACTCACTCACTCACTCACTCACTCACTGACTCATCACTAATTCTCCAACTTCCCGTGTGGGTGGAAGGCTGAAATTTGGCAGGTTCATTCCTTATAGCTACCTTACAAAGTTGGGCGGGTTTTATACGAAATTCTACGCGTAATGGTCAACTGAAGCAGTTTTCTCCATTTACTGTAATGGAGATGAGCTTCAACGCCGTGGGGAGCGAGGTTTGTGTGACATCATCACGCCTCCCGTAATCACGCGGTACATAAAACCAGGAAGACCTCAAAAAGCGCTGAAGAAAACATGCATTATATAATTGAGAAGGCAGCGAGAAACAATAGAAGCGGTGACATATACAACCATATTCATGGGTTCTGCTACTTGAAACAAAGCCGATGTAAACCTACACTTTAAATTAAGTTCATAGACAGGCTGCCGCTGGGTTTGTAATTAGTGCCTGCCCATATAAGGCCGTCCGTCAGCGGCAATCCAATAGCAAACTACGCGGGTAAATATTAACGGGTGAAGGACTGTGCTTATGGAGGAGAGATGAGATGGTCAGGGTGGTGTTTGACACAAACTCAAGCGAAACTAGGAGAAAGTTTTGTGCCAGGACTAAGAGTAACATTAAATACAGCCATGGACGCTATGCGAGATGGCACCAGCACGCTGGGAACCTTCGATGCATGTACCGGGCTCACGTGAACTGGCGCGGTGCACAGACAAAAAGCAACAGTTCAAAGGCTGAACAAAACCGAATTACACAATTGAAAGGCAGCAAAAAAATGAGCGTCTGATACATCTAAGCATATTCCTTAAATCCAAAACAAAGCACCTGCGTTGGAAAAAGTCAATGTCCGCTAAAGGAAGACAGTGTAAAAAAAACCGTGCATGCAGTGTGTCAGGTCTCAGATAAAGAAGAAGATGAGCTGTTTATTGATGCAGTAAGAAACGAATCGATGAATGAAACCTGTCATCTTTACAGCGATTGACAAACACGGAATGTAACGAACACAACACATCCACAAAATCAACCTGATTGAAAGAAAAAATGATAATCAAATCCTTGATGCAGCAACATCAGTAACACTCACAAAACAAATACTGTATATTGACAGTCATGTTACATTATTTTAAAATTTTCCCCTTTTTTCTTTTCTAGCTTTTTAACCCCTCTTCTCCCTCGTCGGGGTATATATATATAGTATATATATATATATATTTTTCCCAATCTACATACTCGAATAATGGATACTTTATTCGCCATCAATATTTTTTTGGTAAAAGCCATACTCAGTGTATTCATTAGATGAGCGGTAAAAAGTAAGAGCGGGGGAAGGATGACTATTGAGGCATGCAGGCTGTAGTTTGCGTCAACTCTATCTGAATTTGGATCACATTTGAAAAAAAAATATCTTTTCAAGTTCTATTTAGTCCATATGTTCAAACTCAAGGGCGGGCCCCCATCCGGCCTGCGTGTAATTATATCCCGGGCCGCGAGATCATTTTATATACTGTATTATTTTAAAGCCGGGATATGAAGCCTTTTGGGAACACAATAAACTACAGATCCCATAATGCAGCGCTTCAGCTGCTTCCGGTTCTTACGCGTTAATCAAGTCTACCTTATGATGCTGCAAGTTATTGCGAAGCTAGCTCACCACGATGCTGAAGAAAAGTTGATTCTGAAAATAGACCTTTAAAAACCGATGGGAGGCTGAGTATATGTTTACTGAACCCCTGTGTCTCATTTGTGGAGCTAATGGCTGAAATTTCAGAATTTAATCTAAGGCGGCACTATGAGACAAAACATCAGGGTAACCTGAATGCAATGCAGAAGATACAGAAAGCAGCATAATTAAAAAAAGTCGACACTTACGGACGTCTTAACCCGTGCACAATCACAAAGTGATTTCCCAAATGGCTTCTTTATGGGAACCAAATGCACCAGTGCAATTTGCCCACTTTCCCTTTTGCAAGTAATGTTAAACCAAAGTCGTCACTCACGTTTTTCCCAAATCGCACTTTGCTGATAAACTGGCGCACTGAGTTTGCGGGGCTTGGTGACTGAAGAACAAAAAGATCCGTCACTCGGCTCGAACCTTGGCTGTTTGGTAGCACATATCTGTGTGAAAGCTCTTCTCAGTGATAAAGACTAACAAAACAGCACACGGAGTCGCCTCACTGATGAGCACCAATCCATCCTGAGAATCTCCACAACACAGAACCTCACACCAAACAGAAAGAACCTGTTGCCAAAAAAAATCCAGCGTCACTCTAAAAAGACATATGAGCAAAGCCAATTTTTTGGGTTTTTTTACGAAAAAAATTTTTTTTAATTTTTCAGGTTTTGAACCTGCTTTTGTTTGACATTTTGGGGAATTTTTTAAGGAACAAAACGGGATTTTAAAACTAAGTTTATTTTTAAAAAATTACAAAAAGAAAGAAATGTGAATTTTTTGCAACTTTTTACTTTATTTTAACTTTAAAAAGACAAAAATTTTTATTTTTTATGAGAAAAATTTATTTAATTTTTTAGGTTTGGGTTTGATTTATTCACGAAAAATTTTCTTTGTTTTTACCATTTGTTTTCGGGTTTAAAAAAATTCCTTCTTTTAAAATTTAAAGGGGAATTGAAAAATCTTTTGGTTTTTAATTCCCCGGACTTAATAGGGTCCCCTTTTTAAAAAACGCGTTTACTTCTAAAATCTGTTTTTTTATAATTTGTTATTTATTATATTTTTTTAAATATATTTTTATTATTTATATTATGATTATATTTTTATTGTATTATTTTGTGTGTTGTTTTTATTGTGTTAAAAATTTTTTTTTGTAATTGTGAATATATATTATTATATATTTTTTATTGTTTTGTTGAAAAATATTATATTTATTTATTTTTAAATATATATATATATATATATATATATATATATATATATATATATTGTCAAAACGAGTCAAAGACAGAAAAGGTTTGGGGCAGCCACCCAAAAATTTGGTACCCTGGCTGCAACCGTTTTTTTTTCCAATACCGGGTAAAACCAACAAGTCCAAAAAAAGACTGACACAGGGGGAAAGGGGGCAAAAGGGAGACAGGAAGTGAGGTCATAAGGGGGGACTGTTCTTTTTCATTTTTTGTCGGATTTGTGACATCAGGGGGGGAAAAGCAAGGTCTTCTCCATTGGCGGGGTCCCAAAGGGGCGTCAGGGGACGGTGGAACCCCCCGGGTTTGGTCTACGGGGAAGTAAAAAAGGGGTTGTCGGCTCCCCATCGGCATGGCTCAGAACCCCCCTGGCCCCCGGCCCTCCCTGCGCGGTGGGGCAAGGGCCCCCCCTCACCCCAGCCCTCGGGGGGGCGCCTTTTTTTCGGTGAAAACCGGAGAGAGCATCGGCGTTGGCATGGAACACCCGGCGTAGCGGCGAAACTTTCCCGGGGGTCGAAACCACCGGGTGCCCCGGGTTAAACTCCTTGTGCGGGGCCATCCTGAAGGGTGCATGGTGTGAAAAAAGGGGAAATCCGCCAAAAGGTAGTACCTCACCCGGTGTCCCCCTTTTTCCCGACCCCCCTCCCCCCCTCCGGGCCCCCGGCCCAAAAGTTTCCGGCTCAGGAACAGGGTTCTCCGACACTTTGGCTCAACGGCCCCCGGGCCTTTTCCGGCGCCCGTCTGGAGGATAAAAGGCAAAGAAAAGTTATTAAAATGGGGTGCGGGTTGGGCCTTTTATCACCAAATCAGCGTCTTTTTTTGCAGTCCCCACAATGTTGGGCCCTCTTCTTTTTAAAAATCAGTAAAAACCTTTCTAAAACGGGGGTAAAAACCCGGTTGACCGGCAAACCCGAAGGCTTGGACCTGCCGCGGTTGGGGGCGGGGCCATTTCAAAAAACATAAATTTTTGGGGCCCTGTGGCCTTATCCCCGCCCCCCGGGTACCCCAAAATAGGGCCCGCAACCCAAAAAGCATTTCTTGGGATTAACCCAAAACCCCCCAAGTGTCCTAATCCCCTTGGACACTGGTTTTCCCTTTCCCATTGCTGGAATGATGACCCGTCATCGGTAGGCAACACTGTGGGGTTGAGGCAAAACCGCCCCCAGGGGGGAAGGTTGGGGCCCGTGTCCCAAAGGGAAAGGACCGTCCCAGTGCCCGCTGGGGTACTCGCGGTTTTTTTCCCGGGGCCCTTTAAAAGGGGCCTGCCGTACCCTTTTGTCATGTAAGTGTGGTCGGGTTTTGACCTGTCCAACCCCCGAGGGTCCGCGTGGCATTGGATAGGCATCAAATTGGAACTTGGAACGCGGATCATTGCAAAACCTCAACCCCCGTGGGCTTGGCGACACAAGGGGGCTGGGGGGACTTCTCTAAATTACACCTAGTTCCGGCATGCGTCCCCATTTCCCCTTAAAACCCCCGGGAAAAGGCGTGCAGGGTTCCGGGAAAACAACCCCGGGGCCCCCTGTTTCTCAATCAGAAAGGGTCCTTGGGTGTTCACGGGCTCCTCTCAGCGGTCGGTAACTGTTTCCAGCTCCTGCCGTTGCCTGGGTCTCAAGTCTCCCCAAATTTAAAGGTCGTGTGTGTGGGGTGGCGGGGCTGGCGGAGGAGGATCGGGCCCCCTTTTTTACGGTTTCAGCGGGTTCCATGATAACCCCTCCTTTGGCCGGGTGGGTTGTCAAATAGTGACGTCCTTCCTCCCCTTTAAACCCGTGGGGCCCCCTGCCGGGGGCCCAAAAACGGTGGGAGGTGGGCACTAGGAAGCCGATCTCGGGTGGAACCCCCGAGGTGCAGGGTTGAAATGGAACCTGTCTTGAGCCTCCTCCATGGCTTTTGGACAGGCGAATCCCTTTCCGTAACGCGATTACCCCAATTTAGTGGTGGGAAGGCCTCTTCTTTTTTTTCCAAATACCCAATATCCCCGAGGTTGTCCCCCAAAAGTTCAAAGGGGAAAACCCTGGAAAACAATGGACTTCCGATGGAAAAAAGGACGGGGGGGGGCGATGTTCCTTTCCCTGCCCTCCCAATGATTTGCTTGAGAGTCTGTTAAAACCCTCTCTATAATCCCGGTTTGAGGATGATACACGGGTTTTTTTTTTTTTCAGTAATCGCGTCTCCTTGGGCTCTCCGGGGGGGGTCCCCTGGTCTGTCAAGACTTCTTTGGGATCCCCGTATAATTCCCCTGCGATGGCTTTAGGTAGTATGCGGAGCAATATGGGGGTAGCATAATCCGGGGCTAAAACCGTTCCCCGGGGGGAGGGGTCGAGGTCCCATCCCCGGGGTTCTGGGGAGGGCGTCAATCAGGAATAGGAACAAAAAAACGGTCCTCCAAATCTTGCGTTGACCTCCGGGCGGAGGCAAAAACGGGGAAACCCCCTCATTAATTCCTGGCCAGTAAAACCCCGGGGCGTCCCCTCCCGGTTTTTGGTTTTCCCGGGCCATAGGAGGTGGGCGTGTGCTTTGGGGCCTCCGGAAATCGGCACTGCACACCCTCTCCCGCCCCTTCCCCTTGCTACGGGGGGAGGTCATTATCTAAACAAAGTGGGGCCTGGCGCGACTAGTCGTTGGCCTTTACAAAGGGCCCCCATTTTTAAAAATTCCGGGGATATTCCATTGCTCCCTTTTGAAAAACGGCGTCTTTTTTAATGGAAACCCCGGGGAGGGGGGGCCGACTCAATGGGGTGGGTTTTCCCCCCCTCCCCCTTTGGGGGATGGGGGGTGGGGGTTTTGGGGGGTTAGGTTTACGGCGTGGGGCAGCGGGGGGTTCATTCGTCCTGCAGGAACAACCCGGGGTGGTATGTCTCCCCCTTTTAATTCAGACCAGTCCCCCCTGTATCACGGGGGCGGAGGATCGGGGATTCCACGGTTACTTTTGGGTCTCCCAGCTTGAACGGGGGTGCTGTACCAGCGGGTTTTCCCCTGGACACAGGTTAACTGGTCTTGAATTTTAGCCATTTCCGGGAGCACAAAGGGCGGGCAACAATGGAAATTTGCTGCCCGGTCGAGAAGCGGAAGTTTTTAAACCGTTCTCCCCGTCTTCGGGACGTAGGGGGTTTCAAAAAAACCAACCCTCCTCCCCTCCACCCATTCCTCCTGCCTCCAAGCGGTTTGGGCCGGGGGGGTGATCAAGCTCCCGGGTTTAAAAGGGGGGCTGGGTCTTAGGACATCCCGCTGGGGTTTGGGAGAAGGGCGGTTCCGCTCTCCCCGGTGTGAGGCCGCCCCCTGTGTTTCCAAGCTCTATGAGCTCAGACATGTTCTTAAACTACGCCCAACGGTGGGTGAGCCCTGGGGGAAATGCTTTCAGGGCAGATAACCGCTCAATGACCTGGGGGGGCTTGTTTTCCGGGGGGTAGCCCTTTCTTTTTTCCCATGGGGGGGCTTTCTGGTGGGGCCCCTCAGGGGCCAACCTCCCCCGTTATTTTTTTCCCCCGCCAGGGGGCACCCAAGGTGGGAAAGGGGGTGTGGTTTCACTGGGGGCAGGCACTCCCCAGAGGGGGCATACTGAGTCCCCTTTTCTCCCCCTCCCGGGCAGCCCCAAATTCGGGGGACCCCCCACCCTCCTTCTAGGCGGCCTGTTCTCGTGCTGGGGCGGGCCCCCAGTCCGCCCGGGGACCCCCCCCGCCAAATGGCCCGTCGCTCCCCCCCTGGGGTGTTTGCAGGTCCCGTCCCTTCTCTTCGGGGCTTCTCCATCCTGCCGACTACCCCACTGTCCCAAAACGGTCAAAGACAGAAAAAGGTTTGGGGGAGCCACCCTCAATTTTGGGATCCGGGTGCAACCGTTTTCTTTCCCAAAACCAGCCAAAATTCCCCAAATAAAAAAAGACTGACACAGAAGGGGGGAAGGCTTTTTAAAGGGGGGACGGAAGGGGAGGTCATAAGGGTGGGACCGTGTTCATTGTTCATTGGGTTTTGTCCCCGGGTGTGACATCAGGGGCCGATCAAAGGGCTGTCTCCCTTTGGGTGGTCCCAAAATGCACCAGAGGCAGGGGGAACCTTTGGTTGGGGAAATAAAGAGAGTTAGTGGCTCTGCCACATTCCGGCTGGGTCAGAACTGCCCATGGCCCACTGCCCCCATGCAGCGTGTGGACAATATATATATATATATATATATATATTACAAAACCTCATCACTCACAGCAGTAAAAACAATTACATTGACAATCATGTTACGTTTTTTAAAAAGTTTCCTTTTCTTTTTTCTTCTTTAACACACTACTTCTCCCTGGAAGCCCAATTTTTCTAAAATATTTTATATGATTGGCTCCCGCAAACCCTTTACAATGTGTTAAATTTTTATGGGTTGGAAAAGGGTGGCTATGTATATATATATATATATATTTTTATATATATATATATATATATATATATATATATATAGTTTTTGGGGTGGGTGCTCACCCCATAGGGGCCCGTGGCCAGAGGGGCCCCGGCAGTGGAACCCCGGGCGTCCTGGTGTGGGGGGAAGTTTGGGGGGGAAAATATCAAGGGGGCACCCGGAACCCTCGGGTGGATATAAAAAACCCCCTCCCTCCCGTCATTAGCCAATGGGGGGAGAGGACAAACTCAAGGGGAAAGGGGTAAAAGGGGGTGAAAGGGAAGGCGGACCTTTAGGGACTTGAGGGAAGGGGGTTTGGGGCAGGGGTCTGTTTGTGTGGGACAGTTTTTTGAAAAAACGTGGGGGTTTTGGGAAATTAAGTGTCTGCCTGTTTGTTTTTCAAAACCTCAAGTAAACTTTTCACTTTTCATTATGGGGTGTTTTGTTTTGTTTCTGAGGGAAAAAAAGATTTTCCTTTTGGAAAAAACGAACAAACCAAAAATTGGAAAAAAATGATCCTGTAAAATTTTTTGGGTCACTGTGTATATGTTTTAAAAATAATTTTTTATATATATATATAATATATTTGAATAAAGGGGTATATTGCCCGCCGCCAAAATTTACTGAAAACGTGTACATTGAACAAAATTTTTCTTTTCCCCCACCCTGGGGGCCGTCTTCCGGGAACCCCAGGTATGACACAGTCCCGCCCCACTTTCACAGCAATCCTTCCCCGGGGACCCCCTCCTCTCAGGCAACCCCGTCCTTTCCTCCCCTTCTGGCCCAGGTGGTGGTTGCTGGCCCTTTAAAACCCCCCGGGGGTGCTCCTGTTTCTTCTCCCTTTTTTGCATGGGGGATGGTTAAAAAACTGAGCTTAACTTTCTCCTCCCCCGGTTTTTCCCTCCCGGGCCCCACAGGGGGTTTGGGGGGAACTCCATTCCCATGACCCCCGGGAAAAAGGGCATCATCAACCAGGGGGGGCTCCAAGTGTCGGGGGGGGGGTACTGAGGTCCCTGGGTCTCCCGGAACTTAAGCGGGTTCCCCAACCCGGGGAAAGGGCCCCCTGTCCATTACAAAAAAATATATATATATATATATATATATATATATATATATATATATATATATATATATACCGCATAGAAAAAATTTGGGGAAAACCCCTTAATTCTTTGGTTTTTTGGGTTTTTCATTGGCGTCTTTCAAAGTAGCAACCCCTTTTAATATGTAAACATTATGAAACAGTTGTATTTAGCAGTGACATTAAAATTTATTGGTTAACAGAAAAAAATATCAATAACAAAATTTTTACATCAATACGGTTTGCCTTTTTTCAAATAAAAAAGCCTCTAACCTTTCCCATAGCCTTTGATGAGGGGGGCTGGTTCTGGATGGGAAAAGGCCATTCTTATACAAAATTTTTGTTCAGTTATATTTGATGGCTGCCGGCAGGAAGCCTGTTAAATCATCCCTTTGATTTTTGATATTCCAAATGGGTACTGTGATGGCCCTTCAAATTGTACTTCACCCCATGAAACCTTTTTAACAACTGTGTTTTTGGGGTTTTCTTTTAAAAAAACCAGCCCCTAACTTCAACTTTTTAAATTTTA
>NW_024385490.1:0-6067 GCF_016835505.1 Polypterus senegalus
TGCTTCATCATCAGATTTTAAATGTAGCATATCTAAATATATATGTGGATTTTCATATTGATTTCTGCGGACAATGGTCTTTATATGTACATGCTTCCTCGTTTGTTTGCCAGTTGATTTCATACAAAAGATGGCGGATGGTAGAAGCTACTCAATCAGAGCATGTATTCGATTAACTAAAACTCCTCAATGATATACATATGCTTCCACGCAGTACTTGATTTTTGCTTTTCTCTGTCTCTCTCACTCTCTCTGACATTCTCTGCACCTGACAGAGCGGGTGTGAGCAGAGCTGTTTCGCAGAGGCTGTTTGCCTAGAGGATATGGATGCTCCTCTAAAAATGCCACTTTATCAGGGCTGCATTCTTAAAAGCCCAAAAGCACGTATTGATTTTTGATTGTTTGCTTTTCTCTCCTCTCTCTCCTGACATTCTGTGCTCCTGCACACATTCCTTTGAAGAGAAGATATGTTTGCATTCTTTTAATTGTGAGAAAGAACTGTCATCTCTGTCTTGTCATGGCTACAGTTTAAAGTTTTGACTAAAGGGTGTTATTTCTGCAGAGGGCTCTAATAATGTTAACAGTGTGGGAGTTTATAAGGTAAATATATAAAATAACTACAAACATATGGTGGGGGTGTGAGCTGGAATGGTGAGTGAGAGAATAAAACTAAAAAAAAAAACTTTGACAAGTACTATAAATTTACAGCGCTAAATCAAATGTATGTTTTATTGTATGATCTAAACCAGTGATGGCGAACCATTTAGAAACCAAGTGCCCAAACTGCAATCAAAACCCACTTATTTATAAAGTGCCAACATGGCATTACCTGAATACCACCTAAAACTGAACACCAGCATAACAAGGAGCTGGTGATGGATTTTAGGAGGCCCAGGCCCCTCATGGACCCCGTGATCATCAGAGGTGAGTGTGTGCAGAGGGTACAGACCTATAAATACCTGGGAGTGCAGCTGGATGATAAATTGGACTGAACTGCCAATACTGATGCTCTGTCTGTCTATCTACTGAGCTTTTAGTTTAGAAACATACATACATTAACATCTTTTGTCTTAAAAGAAAAACATAATAACAGAGCTTTCAATGATACAAACAACTTTTTGTTGAAAGGTAAAAGTTTGCATTCGGTATGCTTTTGAACAATTAATGTGCTTTTTGCTGTTGTATGCATGCTGATAATTTGTCTAACCTTGGCTCATACTTTGTAAGCTTGAGAGCAACACATGCAGCCTCAGGTCATCTGTTAGTCTGTTTCTGGTGTCAGATTTGATTTAATTCAAAGCTGAAACGGCTCTGACAAGCATAAGATGTTCCAAACAAAGTAAGGAAAGCAATCTCAAGTGCCTTCATTGGCTTAAGATTATTTGGCAGAGAATTCCACACTTTAAGGATTTCATTTTCATAACTAACTGTGTGTCCTTTTTGTCACCCCTTCATCTTCTCAGTGTTTCCTCAGGTCTTCCATATTAAGCTCCCCCCAAAGCTTCCATTATATATTACGGTCGTATAGTGCGATTAGCAACTCCGCAAATTACAGATCCGACTCTCACGCTGCATGAGGATGCCGCTCACAATGCTCCCGGCCCTCCCACCCTTAGCTACCTTACTAGCTTTCTTTAAGGCTTTTCATTTAGCTGGACCCATCCTCACCCCTCCAACCCAGCTCAGAAGCCATCCAAAGGCTGCATCCTCAGCGATGTCAGCCGCCTTACCCACCCAGAAGGAGAGGCATCCCTTGGGCTGCTGGGCAGTGGGCAGGGTGATGTGAAAGTCCTTGAGCGTAGAGGGCGGTGAAGGGGGCGAGGACCCCGCACATTCCTCTGGCTTTATAGTAACGAACTCGGCTGCGAAGCGCGCGGATGCCCACTAAGAGGGCTCTGAGTGCCCCTTTGCGCAGCGTGCCATGGTTCGCCACCACTGATCTAAACAATAACAGCAGCTCACTACTCAAAATGGTAAATTTGGGAAGCAGCTGCTATCGAAACCGCGACCTCTTGATTGAAAGGCCGCAGTTCTTAGCATTGCACTACACAAGCTGTCGTATCAGCTGCCTACTGTAACCTGCTTTCTTTTCTCTTCGGTTAAATTTTTTGAATAAAAGTGCTCTTGTTTTGTTATACTTGTACCTTTTGTAAAGGTGTTTATTTAATATTTGTATTTCAGGCTTCACACATTATACATTTCATGTCTACATTTTGTCAATTATTACTAATACATGAAAAACGTTTCTGTGTTAACAACGTTTTTACAGAGATTGTTGATGACACTGAACACATGAAATGTATGTATTCCAAATGACGATGTACTTTTTACCCTATAAAGCTCCAGAACTTCACTTGAAGATAAACACTGAGCACTGAAACTTTTGAACTCGCGGCAGTGGGTGGGGATGGGATAGTAGGCTGCATGCTGCTTACTGCTTGTCTTTATCACACATTTACAGGACAAAAAGCGCTGAGGAAAGTGTCGACGGGTGGGCGGATCTCTGAGTTTTTAGAGGTTCTGGTAATTCTAGTGTTAATGATTTTATTAAAGGGTATGTCCTTTCCTGTGTCAAGTTAGGTTGTGGCTCAGCAAGCAGTTTCGTGTGATAGAATACAGGAGCTGAATTATAAAAATAGAGTTAATACAGTAGTTTACATTTTATCCACAATCTTGGAATACTTTGGTCACAAGATGCTGTTTTTGTTTTTTTATATCTTTTAATTGATTTTATTTAAAGCAAATAAAATTCCATATAATCAAGTCAAACTTAACAAACCAAAATTCAATACCCACCCACATGAAAGAGAGGAGAGCCAATAACCAGAGTGAATCTTTAGAAGTGGCAAAGAAGGAAGAGTGTCCTTCTCCCGATATAAAGCAATTATAGAATATTACTGATTAGGCCTGCCATATATTAAAAAGGCTTTAAACAGATATCTAAAGGAAAATTAGATTTTCCAAGTTCAAATACTACAGTACATCAGTTACCCACTGACTTAAAACAGGTGAGGTGGATTTCTTCCAATTGAGCAAGGTAAATCTGCATGCTAGTAGTGAGGTAAAAGCGATTAGAGTTTGTTTAGCCTTCTCCACTTTAAGCGATCTGGGAGTAAACCCACAGTATACCAAACAAGTGTGCTTTTATTCATGAATAAAACTGAATTAAAAAAAAATTGAAAACAAGATACCAAGAAGACATAATTCACCCGTGTTTGAGTTTCTGCTTATATCCTTTCAGTGATATCTTTTACTGGTAGCCAAACTTTACACGGATATTCGGACTCAAATCAAATGTATGTTTTTATTATAATACAGTAATAATAATAGCAGCTCACTACTGAAAATAGAGACACCCAGACTCAAACACACAACCTTTTGGTTATAAGACAGCAGTTCTTACCTCTGCACCATCCAAGAAGACATGTCAAATTTCTATCGACTGACATTTGAGCTTGGATTTTAAATCATTGACAGCAACGTGTAAACTGAAAGATTTATTTTTCTTTGGTCATATCTATCTATTTATATATATATATATATATATATATATATATATATATATATATATATATATATATATATATATATATATATAAAATACTCCTACATTGGCTGAGTAGTGTGTTAAAGAAGCAATGAAAAGAAAAGGAAACATTTTGAAAATAACGTAACCTGATTGTCAATGTAATTGTTTTGTCACTGTTGTGAGTGATGAGTGTTGTTGTCATATATATATATATATATATATATATATATATATATATATATATATACACACACACATAAATATATATATATATACATATATATACATATATACATATACATATATATATATCTACATATATACACACACATACATACATACACACACATATATACACACAAATACATATATATATATATATACATACACACACACATATATATAAACATATATATACATATACATACATATCTACATATATACACACACAGCTATTTCAGTATCAGTGCAATACGCTGTTTGTTAAAGCGTTGACTCCGCTCTTCGTGCAATAACAAATCAAATCATTCAGTTGTCTTTGCTCATATGTCATTTTAGAGCTGGACGCCTGGCATCTTTTTGGCCACAAGTTCGTTTCTGTTTGGTGTGAGGTTCTGTGTTGTGGAGATTCTCAGGATGGATTGCAGGTGCTCATCAGTGAGGCGACTCCTGTGTGCTGTTTTGTTAGTCTTTATCACTGAGAAGAGCTTCTCACACAGATATGTGCTACCAAACATGCACAAGGTTGAGCCGCATGTAGACGGACTTTTGTTCTTCAAAGTCACCAAAGCGCCGTGCAAACTCAGTGCGCCAATAACTCTAACCGCAATAACTTGCAGCATCATAAGGTAGACTTGATTAAGCGGTAAGTGTTGGCAAGGCAGCTGAAAGCGCTGCATTATGGGATCTGTAGTTTATTGTGTTACCAGCGCTTCATATACCGGGCTTTAATAACAATAATACAGTATATAAAATGATCTGCGGGCGGATATAATTACGCCCGGGCGGATGTGGGCGGCCCTTGAGTTTGACACATATGGACTAAATAGAACTTGAAAAGATATATTTTTCAAATGTGATCGCGCAATTCAGATAGAGTTGGCCTTTTACAGCCTGCATGCCTCAATGAGTCATCCTCCCTCGCTCTTACTTTTTACCGTTCATCTAATGAATACACTTATGGCTTTACCAAAACAATCATTGATGGCGAATAAAGTATCCATTATTCGAGTATGTAGAGCGGGATATATATATATATATATATATATACCAGCGTATCAGCGGAGAAGTAGTGTGTTAAAAAGGTAGAAAAGAAAAGGGAACATTTTAAAAATAGCGTAACATGACTGTCAATATACAGTATTTGTTTTGTGAGTGTTACTGAGTGTTGCTGTCATCAAGGATTTGATTATCATTATTTCTTTCAATCAGGTTCGTATTTGTAGGATGTGTTGTGTTCAAGTTACATTCCGTGTTTGTCAATCGTTGTAAAGATGACAGGTTTCATTCATCGATTCGTTTCTTACTGCATCAATAAACAGCTCGTCTTCTTCTTTATCTGAGACCTGACACACTGCATGCACGGGTTTTTTACACTGTCTTCCTTTAGCGGGACATTGACTTTTCCACCGTGTGCTTTGTTTCCACAGTAGCTGCATTTATGAATATGCTTATCAGGCGCTTCATATTTTTGCTGCCTTTTCAATTGTGTAATTCGGTTTTGTTCAGCGCTCTTTGGAACTGTTGCTTTTATCTGTGCACTCGTCAGTTCCGTGAGCCACTCGGTGTACATGCATCGAAGGTTCCCAGCTGTGCTGGTGCCATCTCGTGCTATGTCCATAGCTTTATTTAATGTTACCTTAGTCCTGGCACTTAAAACTTTCTCTCGCAGTTTAGCTGAGTTTGTGTCAAACACCACCCTGACCATCTCATCTTCCTCTCCATAAGCACAGTCCTTCACCCGTGAATATTTACCGTGGCAGTTTGCTATTGGATTGCGCTGACGGACGGACCTTATATGGGCAGGCACTAAATTACAAGCGCCAGCGTAGCCTGTCTATGAACTTAATTTAAAGTGTAGGTTTACATCGTGCTTTGTTTCAGTAGCAGAACTCATGAATATGGTTGTATATGTCACTTTCCTTTCGCTTCTTATTGTTTAGCTGCCTTCTCAATTATATAATGCATGTTTTCTTGGCGCTTTTTGAGGTCTTCCTGGTTTTCTATGTACTGCGTGATTACGTGGGAGGCGTGATGATGTCACGAAACTCCGCCCCACGGCGTTGAAGCTCATCTCCATTACAGTAAATGGAAAAACTGCTTCCAGTTATGACCATTACGCGTAGAATTTCGATATAAAACCTGCCCAACTTTTGTAAGGAAGCTGTAAGGAATGAACCTGCCAAATTTCAGCCTTCCACCCACGGGAAGTTGGAGAATTAGTGATGAGTCAGTGAGTGAGTGAGTCAGTGAGTGAGTGAATGAGTGAGTGAGTGAGTGAGTGAGGCTTTGCCTTTTATTAGTATAGATATATATATA
>NW_024385491.1:0-15772 GCF_016835505.1 Polypterus senegalus
ACTTCGACCAGCGTTCTGTTGGGACCTTCCAGCCCCCTTCTGTTAGTGATTATGGGCTTGCTGTGTTAGATGTTATTCTCGACCCTTCTTGTCTTTATAGTGTTTCATTGTAGTCCTCTCGGGTTGAATAAATACAGGATATCTCAGAATAATAAGCAAATAATATGAAAATAGCACCACTGCTAGCGGAGCTCCACTTCAGACGTCCATCTCTCGCAGCGACGGACCAAAAGCTAATCATTTTCTATTATCTTTATGACTAGAACTGTCTCATGTTGGGAATGACATGTTGGTGTGCTGGTAAACCAGGATGTTTCATAGGCTAACAGACAGGGATTGAATCCATGTTGGAAGTATGAACAGTTTTCGGTGATTGTGAAGATCTGTCCAGAGTTCCAACCTCCACATTAAAAAATTAAGTGTAGGTGTGTAAATGAACGTTACCTGTAATAGTCTGAGGCCTTGGTCAGGGTTGTTTCCTGTTTACAGTTATTGTATTGAATGTTTTGGCTCTTGTGTAGTGGAACTATCTACTTTGGAAAATGAACGTTTATTGTTAACACTTTTTTTTTTCTTGACATTAAACAATGGAAAGACTTAAAATGAATTGTGACCATTTGCTACTTTATTTCATGCTCATACTGATAAACAAATATAATGCATACAGTGCCATACACTAATTACTTTCCAGAATGAAACGAAGTAAAATGAGGAGCCAGTGCCTTTATTGGTAAAAATCAAGTTATTGAAAAAACAAAAGGTAAAGGAAGGTCATGTAAGTGCTAAAAGGTGCCAAAAGATCAATTTATTATTATTAAGAGTGAATAGTGAAAGTGCCAATATAATTTATCAGTGCAATTTCATTAAACCAAATGATCCTTTCAGTTTTAGGCTTTGCTTAAATGAATCCGTGCTGTTGCAGATTGAATTTGATTCATTGTTAAGGAGCTGTTACTTCATCCCTATTTTGGTGCTAACATTTTCATTTATCATCACCACATATTCTTGTACTCTTTAACATTTTTTAGGTTTCAGCATGAAAGGTTGTTACTGTATATGAGATAATCAATCTATAATATTAAAGTCACTGGGGTGTATTAAAGCAAGGAACTTCTACATTTCACAACTAAACAAACAAAACAGAAATATTACTCACAAATAAAAAGAGGCAAATTCCTCCTGTTTGAAATCACTTGTTTTAACATCAGTTGTCAAAAAAGCCTCACAATCTAATCCTGACAAAACTGGTGTCAAAGGGATTATTGAAATGTTAACTTATTATACTGCTCAATTAAGCATCAAACATATACTTTGCTGCGCCGATTAATTCCACTGAATTTAGAAATAGTTCAGACTAGTTGCTTTATTAAAGAAACAAATTTCTGTTAGCAAGTTTTTTATTTTGTCTTCTTACAGTGGCAACATAAATAGTTGAATGTAACCCACCATCTCTAGGTTGGAGATGCCTTGTCCTTTTCGGAACATTGTACTATCAAATGTGCAGATGTGCAGAGTGTGAAGAGGTTTGAACAAGAATTCCTGTTGTGGTTTTGAAGGATCCATAGCTATTTAAAAACACTTTTTATACCAGCAGTCCAACACAAGTTGTAATCATTAGTGAAAATTTATGAAGGCAGATCAACTCATTATACCCCTTTTTGTTTTAAAAAATTTTGTTCCATTTCTACGTACATTTTTCTATTAGTGTTTTAATAAGAAGGTTATATGTGTTTTTAATTTTAAATGGACAGTAGCAATGGTAAAACAATGGATTTCAAATCACAAACTTGTTGGAGGTGCATCCCTGGACTTGTGTATTGATGGCCGCCATTTATCCCGGTCAATACCCCTAAGTTGAGGTGGAGCCCTCCAGCATGGAGGTCCCAGAAGACCAGCAGGCATCATGGACAATGGAGTTTTATGCAAAGCTCCTGCTGGATGCGGGGCCAAGGAGGGAACGCAGGAGACCGAGGGCTTTCAGGTGCCCTGTGACCCGGAGGTTCGCTATAGAAGAGCAGGACTTCGGGCTGAAGAAAAGAACTTTACCTGCCCCGGGAAGTGATTGGGATCACATGGACTGGGGATTGAGAACACTCCGGTCGGGGGATTTAAAGGAGAAGGAGCCCCGAGCAAAGCTGAGCTGCGGGAAGGTGGCAACGCCTGGGAGCTGGGGGGATTGTAATATTGTGATTTATTGGTTATTTAAATGGTATTGTGGAGGAGAGGGGCTTTGTGCACTGTGGCGACAAAATAAAGTCAACTTGAGGACTTTTACCTGGTGTCTGAGTCGTGGACAGGGGTTCAAGGGAGCGAGGCCCCTATCGTTCACACTTGCTTTATCAGTGTTCAAAACATGATACATGTGTCCCATGATGACCATTAGTTTTCTAAAGACCCCCATTAGGTGATCATATAAAAGATTGTTTTCATGTATAATTTAACCAGATTACATTTACACATGCATTAAAATGTGCCTCCAGTTCCCTTGCTACTAACCTGTAGTAAAAAACAAGGGACATGCCACAATACCAAAAAAGAAATTCAGTATTTTAGTATGATACCAAAGATAGACGGTCTCATGAAAGACTTTATCATGTGGTTCAGGGACACAACCTGCAACCCACCATCAGCAAGACAGAAGAGCAGGTGGTGGACTTCCGCATGCCAAGTAACCTGTGAGATCAATCACAATTCAGGGAAGGACATGAAAGTAGTGTAGAGCTACAAGATCTGGGGTTTTTGAATAACAAACTGGACTGGTCTGATAACACAGTGGCACTGTACAAGAAGGGCCATAGCACCTGTATTCTAAGGAGACTTAGGCCCTTTTGATATGTGCAAAAATTGTTGGAAATTCATAGTAACCAGTGTGGTGTTCATGCTGAAATCTACTGGGGAAGCAACCTGAGCCAAAGAAGCAAATGCCTGAACAAACCCATCGGGAAAGCCTGCTTCACACAGGGAAACCCTGACACAATGGAAGCTGTTGTGGAAAAATGGATGATGGAAAAATTGGAAACCATCATGAAAAATTCCCTTTCATCCTTTCCAGAGGTGCTCTCATGAAGCCACATTTAGCCAAAGGTTCATTTCCCAATGGTGTGCTAAAAAGAGACTCTGGAGTTTTTTTCTGCCCACTGCCTCAGGCAATTAGTATTTCCACCAGATGTACTGGTTTTATTTATTTATTTATTTATTTATCAATCGATTGATTGCTGTATTATTTGCCCCGGGCCTGTTATTTTTCTTCTGTATGTTTGCTGCTGTATGCATCTGAATTTCCCCAATGGGGTTAAAAAAATTTATCCAATCTAATCTAATCTAATCTAATCTAATCTTGAATCACACAGGTGTTTAGCCCTGGTCTCCCATCCAAAGTTACCTGACGCTACCACCTTCCTACACAATTTTTTTCTTTTTTCTGTGACTTGATTTTTGTATATGAATAGAAAAACATTTGCATTTCTACTTGTGTTAAATGTGAATGCCATTCATTCTAAACAACTCTGAATGTGGTCTTGATCTCTTACCAGCACGTTTACACCCAGTTGTTTTAATACAGTCAAGTAGCATCCAAATGCATTCTGTGTTATTTTCAGGTGGAAATTAATGTATTTTGCTTTAGCTACAAATTTTGTATGTGTCCTGACCTCTTTTTACTTTGTGTACCGTTTAACTTTTTTTCAGTCAATTTTGACTTCAGTTCAGCCCTTTTGTAAATCACTGCAGTTCCAAGAAAATCTGATAAAGAGGAAAGATAATTTCAAGAGAGATACAAAGCAGAATATACATTTGTGATGAGTTGAGAAGTGCCTGCATCTTGCTTGTAAAGAAAATGGCAGTAATTGTTTGTTGAAATATTCCAGGTTCTGTTCAGGTCACAGAGTGTTTTTTTTGTTGTCAGTGAAATTGAGTTTGACACCCTGCTAAAATAATAATAACTGAGTGACTGATAGGGAGAATGGGAATCTAAGTCTATTGCAAAGAAGAGCGAAGGTCAGAGCAGAAAGGAGGCAAAATACATCCAAAATTGGGATATACTCACACAGCAGTGGAGGCAATGTCTCCTGGCCCTTGGGCTGGGGATATGCCCTAAAAGAGCAACATCTCCCAAGGATGATAATATCGTGCCAGAATGAACTTGGCAGATAAAAACACATAGAAAATCAAGACACCTAAAACCACTTGAATCAAAATTCAGAAAATGCTCAGAGCCAAAAAGTGAAAATGAACCTGAACCTAAAAACTAAAAACGCTAGCCAAACTTGTTAAGAAAAGCACTTACAGTCTGGGTTCCCCGAGAAGACTTTTATACTAACAACACTTCTTTTTTTCTAAATACAGAATCTCACACCAGGGCCTCATGTATAAACGTGCATGCACAGAAATGTTGAAGAACTTTTCCACGTTCAAATCGCGATGTTTAAAACCTACACTTGGGGTAAAGCCACGCACTTTCCATGGTACCTATGCCTTGTCAGACGCAAGTTTCCCCCGCTCGGTTTTGCAGACTGGCGGCACCAGCAAAGCATTGGTACTGTTCTGTGTGATTACTCATTATTTTCATGACGCTGCTTTATAAATGCACAAACTAACCGCATATTGTTTATTAGTGTAATGCATCTGATTGTAATTAACTCGTAAAATATAATGGTCCAGGAACAGCCATAGCATTCCAAATACCATAACTGCTTTAGCGTTGTTAATCTCACTGCACCTTCCTCTTCTTATTATTTTTCTTCTTCTTTCAGCTCCTCCCATTAGAGTTGCCACAACGGGTCATCTTTCCATATTACTTTTCACTGCACCACTCGGAGTATTTATATTACTGTATCTGAGGTGAATCACAGCAGCTGATCGGAAAAAAGAATCGGTATACAGTTTCCTGGACACGCTGTCTCGCCACTGCAAAACGTTTTAAAGCCTTTCCTGTACAGACCTCGGGTTCAGAAACAGTTTAATCCCAAGAACTTTAAATGCAGTCAATCATGTCCCTTTTAGAACTTTTTGCACTTATAAGTACAATCACCCACTGTAAACTTCTACTCAGTTATAATATCGCAAAACCCGAGACACTTTATAAAGCGATATTTACATATGATGACGATATCATTTTTTAAGGTGAAATGCAGCAAAATATGTTTATTAAATTATACAGATAAAACTTTAACTTCATTTAAATAATCTATATTCTTCACTGGGAGTGTCGTGAAGGATAGAATAATTAAACATGTACTACGAAGATATTTCAATGTTCTTTAAACGCTTTGAAGAATCGGCGCTTTAAACTTAAAGATGGCTTAGCATCTATTACAGAGCTGATTGTATGGCGATCGGGTTTCTTGAGGAAAGAAAAGCACTGACTGCAGGGCGGCTACGCCAATATATAAATTTAATATAAAACAGAAAGAGAAAAATAACAACACAGCAAAAACGCAGGGGAAAATTTCGCAAAAGTTAGTGTTGTGTCATGAGCACGAGGCGGTTATGGAGGTCTGCAACGGGCGGGGCCATCCACCGGGAAAGACATTGGCGGGTGAAGGAGCCACCGATTTTTACCTGCCCAGTGCCACCACAAGCCTAGAGCCGCCCCTGAGTACTGCTGCAATAAAATTTTTTATCGAAGTGAAACACGTTTCAACGTGCTTTAACCCATCATACGAAATGACATCACATACATCTCAGTATTTTGTATTCGAGAGCTGTAATATCACGAATGTAATGGACTCCCGTGTCCAGTTGGAGGAAGAGAGCCAGTTTAAAGGAAGTAGGGTTCACATAGAGACATCAAATACAAAACAAACATTTAATGTGCTACTTTAATTAGGATGTAATTTGAGAAACTGGTTAATTAAACAATTTTAAGATGAAGTTTATGATGTTCTACTTTAATGACAAAATAAAATACGTGATTAAGTGGAAATGTCGAGATTGAAGTTGACATTTCGTGCTTTTCTCCACTGTGTGCCTTTTTCTGTACCTAATAAGCTACATATGACACTCAGACAGTGGGCTCAACTCGGCTTTTCACGGGGACTTTGATATGTGACTTCTTTTTTATTTCCGCACTGTGCGATTTTCTGATGTGAGCTTTAAGTTTCTCCAACACGCTATGTCACTCGATCAACTTCCTTTTTTTGATTATACCACGGGTTTTTTTGAACAAATAGTATGTTTTTTCCTTTTCCCCCACTTCGTATTCGCTGAAATACGACATTTTCCCATTGTCTTTTCACAGAAGGCTGCGCTTAGGGCGGATTTATTATTTTGCATATTCAAAGAGGCGAATTGGGAGGAGTTGGGGGGTACATAGCGCGGGACGGGGTTTGTTTTCACGCTGGGTCGGGGTTCATGTAGCGGAAGAACGTGAAGTTGGAGTACGACAGATTCCTGCATCTGATTTTTCTGTGTGAAGCACATTTTCGCTTTTTGTGCACGCCATGTTATAGTGCAAGTTCTAGCACGGCGTATACATGAGGCCCCAGATGATCTGAGCTGCTATATGAAATACCTCTAGAGTAGGGTCTTTACAAAGGGCTCAATCACTAACTATTTACTGGACCTACCTGGTCAGTTTTTTTTTTTTTAGCTTTATGACAGAAACCTGCCAGTTTTTCTGATGAATGAGATGAGTATGATTTGCTTTGAGGACATGACAGTGGACACCTGAGAATAGCCTTGACATTGCATTAGACAATTGAATCTATATTATCATTTAAGTTCATAGATATATTTTTCTCACTGAGGTACAGTATGTGCTACACAGACACATGATTTGTTTGAACAGTTTGGACAGATCCGAAAGGAATGGGGACATCCCCTCAGAAATGGAGCGATCATATCTTTTTTTTCTTGGGTATTCCAAATTTTGCTTTGTGGTCAGTGCAGCACTGTGCTTACAAGCCCCATCTGAAGCATGTTTGGAGCACTTTTGAGATAATTGGAGTAGGGCTCTCAAGTGTCTAGGAAAATGGCATTGTGAGTTTTGAAGTCAGCAAATAACTGGTCAAACCTGGCTCTAAGTTCTCAATAGCAGCAACATCATCACGAATACAGTAGCCTTTGACATAAATAACTTTAATGTTCGGAATTACTGTATCTGGGATTTATCTCAGTGAGCTATATTTTTCCCTAATCTCAATTTTATAGAGAATGCCTTCACACTGTCATAAAAACCCCAGTGACAAACTGGTTGGGCCCTGCAGCTTCAGATTTAGTACGTCTTGTGTGATGTCAAAAAATAATAATAATAATACATTTTATATATCATTAAGCCAGGAACCGAGTCGCCCTCTTCCATGAACTTTGATTGGCTGTCACAACTAAAACAATCTCTGTAAGAACGCTGCCTCTAATAAGGCAGCATACCTTGGAAAGTACAGGATATTATTGTGTTCTGCCTCGATTTTTTTCCAAAAAGCACAAAGTGATGATGTTTTAAGTCTTTTGATCTGAAGCAATGAGTGCATTTCACCACAACTGACATAGCAGATTGAAATATATGCATTTACTACAGAGTGCCTGTTGGTGAATTATGCATTGCAAGACAATACTAGATTTACTCATTCTTCTTCCAGGTTTGTATGAATTTGCACCTAGACCATTTTTCCCAGTCATTGATGGAGCACCTTTTGGGGATATTTGTACCAGTTTATCCACAATATACAAGCAAAATCAATTACATCACATTGTTTGAAATATATCTTCATTATAATCCTCCCATGTATCAAACATAAGGCTAGCAACTCTTCAATAAATTTTAAAATTTTCTCATTTACACTCGGGACGAACATACCAGGCTGAATTGTCATTTATATCAGTGTTCTCATCAAATGATAGTGAATAGGCACTGAAACTGCCTTGACATGCAGTTGATTGGAAATGCTGTCTGATAAGTCATGAATCTACTCTGCACATTATTTGCAGTGAAACTCACATTTCCGAACAACTGCTTATTCTTGGTAAAGGATGTTAGCAACCTATAACATACAATCTTTCAGAAACTCTCTCCTTGTAAGTGAGTTTATGGCTTTTTTTATTAGATCGTACCTAGTCTCAACTGCTGCCTCATATTCTCTTTTTTCTCGTTGTTAAAGATTTTCTACATCGAAGCCATCTCCAAAGTTAACAACTAAATTTTTTATTTTCTTTTCCTCTAGCATACTGCTCTGCATGTTTAGTAGAGTAATGCTTGATAAAATTATAACCTTAAGGACTTTCTCCTTTATAGATCAGACTGGTAGCGGGGATTAAACTTGATAAAAAATAATCAGTTGTCACCCTCACTGAAATGTTCTATGTTCCAGGTGAACTTTCTTTTAGGTTTAGAAAAAGACATTATTGACAAGAACAGGCTAACATAAAGTAGTCAATTCAGTCAGCCAAGAACAATTTTGTTACATTAGCTACTACTCCACTACGTATGATGGGATGTGCTAGAGTTTGTTGTGAGTATGTTGCAGTCAAGAACAAAATTGACCAGTTATGAAAAATTAAAGATCTATTTGCAGACCAGATTAAACAGTGAAATAAAACATGTAAGGGTCTTTTGAAACTATCTTGCAGGCTGGATATGGATGGTAGTTTGAGATTCCTTGTAGGATGACTTTATCATCTTCTGTGCCATGTCTTAGCAACAGGGTATTTTGCTGGGAACAACCACCAATCAAAATCGGGAACCCAAAAATGGATGGCCTGCAGCCAAAATAGTTGTGTAGAAATCCCAAAACATTTTCCTTGCCTTATTAACAAAAAACAAAATTACAGAAACTAGTTACAAAATTAAATCTACATTTTCCAAAGGTAAAATCAGAGAAATGAGCTGCAATATGCTCAGCTGCAAAGCTTAGTTCACATCGGGGGTCTCAGGTAAATGTAGTACTGCAAAGAGTTCCCTTAAAAAAAGGATAACTAGAAGTGTTTCCTGGGAGTTTGGAATAGCGCTGGGCCAACTCTTTTTTAAACAGCTTTATGGGACCTCCACCTTTACAATCAGTTGAGTAAAAGTTATGAGACAACCACAGGTAAGGGGTCACCTAGTCAGATGGAAAAAGGGGCAGGAAATTTAAAAAGGAGGCTGAGTAGAGGTCTGAACTTCCACTGGACATGGCAGAACTGTGGGATTCAGTGCAATTGCTTGTTAGGGACTAATTTTTAGTATTGCAGGCTTTAAATTTTTAAAAAACAGTAGAATGCATGCATATACCACGCATGCAGTTTCTCCAAGATGGTGGAGCCTGAAACAGCCTTACATCCAGCAGAGGATACAGCTTTAAAAGAGGTGAATACAAGACTGCAAAAAATTTCTAAAGGGTGTCACAAGAACGACAAACAGACATCATCAAAGTTTGGGGCAGCCACCCCCATAATATGCCTCAGCTGCAAAAAGGTAGTTAGAGATTATGAGTTGTTCACAAGACAGAGTCCAAAACAGAAACCTGTTGTATATAGACAAATGGCAGCTTTAAAGGCCAGTGAAGGAAGTGATGTGATTGGGGAAGGAAACTGAAGTGACACCATCAGAGGCATGGACCAGAAGTTATCATCAAAGGTGCCAAGAACCAGAAGTGACATCATCTAAGTGCCGGACCCTGTGGGATTTCCCAAGAATGTTCTGCAGGGATTGAGAAAGGCAGTGACCTGCCGCCCCTGGTCAACATAGATTTGCCATTATTCAGGCCTTTTGGGTTGATTTCTTAGCACATGTGTGACAAGGGAAATCTACCATTTTTCAATCATTTTCAACTGTTATATTTTAAATAAATATGAGAAAGTACTAGCATACAGTGGAACAAGTCGACATCAGGTTTAAAGTACCATGCTTGTGCAGTAATGAAAGTCAAACTATACTGACATTCTTACAAACCTCTCAAAGTAAAAACTAATGCTAAAAGTGAAGCATTGGATAAATGTGGATATTATTTTCAAGGATAAATGAACTTATGACACAGAGTTTGGCGAGGGTTTTATTCAACTTGCATAGTACCTGGGGTTGACACGGCAGCCAAAATTGTAAAGTCAAGTGAAAGATATTGCCCCATTTGACAACTGTATCATGGCATGTTGTAGAAAAGCCCAAAACTGAGAAGGGATATTGTCACAACATGTTAAAGACTGTCATTAATTACAGGGTGTGCTGTCACAACTGATATTTGGGCTGAAAACTTCATATTTTGCTAACAACATTATATTAATGAGAACAACCTGCCTTTTGTCAGGGGTGCTTTTGTGGCCCCATTCCAAACAAACATGATTAAATGGATGAAAACATTAATTCTTCGCTGCTTGAAAAGCTTAAGAGTTTTCAGAATTGACTGTTTACTCATGGCAAATACGATTGTCTTTTTTACTGACTAAGGAGCAATATGACTGTTTCCTTGCATGGCTACTCCTGATTAAACTGTAGTAACACATTCTTTAAAGAATTCTCTCAATGCTTGTACACCAGAGTGATGGAGAAGGCAAACAAAGTTGCACAGCTTCTGGCTAATGTAAAACAGTTAAATATTTCAAACATACTGGACACAAGGCAAGCTGATGGGGATCATTCAAGCAGTTTCTGAGACAAGATGGAGCTCAAATTTCATATGCTGGATTCAGTGTTGCGCAATAGTACTAATAGAAGATAAGCAGTTCAGAATTGGCTGCATCAACAAAATGATACTTACAACTGTGGTCTTTTGTGAAACCATTCAAGGATGTAATGACTTATTTACAATCAGATATTACTCTAAGTGTCTGTCTATACTTCCATGGGCATTGTGACTCAAGGAACACTGCAAGGCAGCAACAACTGAGTTATACTCAGTGTGGGGGATTGCCGGCCGTGTACCCCAGCCAACACCCCAAACTGCCGGGATGGAGCCATTCCTGCAACAGGGAAAGGGGCCCAATGCTGCAGGGAATCAGGGAAATTTTGGGAGTCTTCCCCCAAGCTTTACTGGATACCTATGGGGCCATCGGAGGACACTGCAGGGGGGCTAGGACTTATACTTTCCTTATAGCCCAGAAGTAATTCACAACGGAAACAGAAGAAAGATATACTTTTGGGCTAAAAGAAAAGAGGAGTTTTGATCTGACCCGGGAAATGCTAGGAATCACATGGACTGGGGGGGTCAGAAGCATTTCTGGGTCAGGAAATATAAAAGGATTCTGGGAACTCCCAGACAACGAGCTGAATTGGGAGGCAGGGTATAAGCGTCTGGGAGAGTGGAGGATTATTGTTTTTAATTATTGTGATTTATATGAGAATTGTGAGAAGAGCGTGCTTTGTGCACATTATTATTATAATAAATCAAAACTTTGGACTTTTTCCTGGTGTCTGACCTCAAGTAAACCTTGTTCCTTGGTCAGATTATGCAATTGTGTATTTAATTATGTAATGTTCCGTTTTCCATGACTAATATTTTACTTATTCTGTATTTTTACAGCTCTTATTTAGACCTATGTAATAAATAAATAACTTTATGTAGTCTTGGGAACATTTACAATTACAATTACAATTTCAAAAGGGATGTGGCTCATAAATAGGGCTATATATTGTTTATAGATGAATGCCAGACACAAGTTTCAACTTTTACTTTTTGTGTTTTAATTCCCCAGGAAATCTGAATAACTTCAGAGGCATTTTAATTTTCACAACATTGGTAAAATACTTTTCTAGCACAACTGCTGATTATGTTAGAGAAGAATATATTTCACCTATTCTAATGCTCATACATTACCTTATTTTCCCATTATATGTCAAGCTGTGTACTGAATATCTCTTGAAAGAGCCTGATTATTTTACTAAGTATAAAATTCTACAGTATAATCACCACCAATGTTTATTATCACATATTAATATACAGTATATAAATAGGAGCACCAAGGAGCAGGAAAAAAAAGATTTGTAAAATTTGTCATAATCGATTAAAGCAACTCCACTAAATCAAAAGTGCAAAAGAAGTTCACTGGCCAGATGTTAGTAACAGCCACTTTCCTCACAAAGCTAGCAAGTAGATGGGGATACCAGTACATTCTATTTTTTTTGTGAACAAATTTTTTTTTTAAGTAAATACATTTTGAAAATGAGGGGGGTGTGCTTTTAAGCTAAACTAATATGTGTGGCTATTATGTAGACATCACCACCTTCTGTCTCAGAATGTCACATTTTTGTGGAATGAATAGCAATTGCAAACATAGCTCATACTTTATTTTCTATGGGATAGTAAGCAGTTACCTACCTACAAAGTTTTTAACATGATACTGCTCTTTTCTGTTCCTTTCGAAAAAGATGTGGACGGCTGAAATTGTTTTTTTTACCGTGAGAGTTTAAATTTGATGAAGAGTTGTCAAAAAAGAAAAAGGGACCCGGGTCAAAGGGTTAACCCAGTCACCTCCTTGTCCCTCGTGTAAAACAGGCTTATCAACAATACATGACTTTTTTCCTTTGGAAGGATATTTTTGTGGGGGGGAACGACAAACCTTTAGGGTGCAGATAGGATTGGAAAAAAAAGGTCAATTGTATAGGGGAGGGGGGGGGGATTTTATGTGGGCAGGTTTAAAAATATTCAGTATTGGTATTAGGTTAAAAGGTGGCCCCAGAGGGAATGCATTAAGTTTTTGGAATCTGTTTTTATTTTAGGGGTTTTTCCCTTTATACCCCTTGTATTTTTATTGTTCAATACATTACCCCTTTGACTCTAATCTGAACTGATTGATGCTTCCTGAGTGTGGGACTCCAAGGACACATGTTTTTTTTATTGATGTAACATTGATAAGAGATAAAAAAATCTTTTTTTTTGAAAGGAAGTGTTTCAAAAACAATTTATTCACACCATTTCCAGAAAGTCTTATGAAATTTTGTATAATGAACATCAAGGATAGGGTTTTGTGATAAAGATTTTTAAAAAGGTGGATTAAATGTAAGAAAACGATTGATTGTAAAGATGCTGGAAAAACCCAATTTTTTTGAATAATACATTACCAAATTACAAACAATAAATATACAAAAAAAGGGAAAAATCACAATTTAAAATGCATTAATTCCTTTATACTATATATTATTTTGTGTTTCCCAAAGAATGTAAAACATCCTATTTTAACCATCTTTAGCCGCGCAAAGGCAGAGAGGGTCTTCATGGGTTTTTGATGTTAGGGGGAAAGTGGTAGAAAGCCTAGACATCATGCTTGGGCGGGGTAGTTACTTTTAATTGCATGCAAAGGTATATTTAATTTCCTCCCAAAAAAATTTAGAAAAACCCTTTGTTTTTTTTAGTTTTATGGAAAAAGCAGGTAGTTTTATATCATAATGTTTCGTGAAATCAAGGAACACACCAAATAAACAATGGCAAATGAAAAGTCAAGAAATCATTAATTGTACAAAATTTTATTAAAATATTTGATTAATCAATGCAGCCACCTTTTCTGATATAACAGCCATACTGTGGTAACCCTTTTGATTCAATATGCCAGTCACTCTGTGCAAGTCACCAACTCTGCCTCCAGCAAAAGAACCTCAGATCATCACAATTCCTATTCCATGCTTGACAGTTGGTGTCACACACTGAGAAGCCATTCTTTCATTGACTTGACAGTGTAAAACACTCTGTGCGATGAACCAAGATTTTGGTTTATCAGTCCATAAGACTTTTTTCCAGTCTGCACTAGTCCACGGCTGGTATTTTAGGGCCCTATTTTGTCCTTTAAGTCATGGCTTTTTTACTGCCACTTGCCCAGACAAACATATAGGCACAATGTCTCCTCTATAGCAGAAACTAAGTTTTGCTTTTTATGACCACTGTTAAGTTGTGCTTAAAGCTGTTGTACTGTGAGGTGCCATCATGCAAGCTGGTGGCCCTCAGAAACTTGTCTTCTAATTTGGTTGTGACTTTGGGTCTGCTAGATCTCTTTTTTTCAGTGTTTCTTCCAGTTTCCAATTGCCTTTGGATTGTATAGCACACCATATTCACTGACACTTGATTTTTTGCAATTTCTCTACACGAAGGCCTACACTTCTATGGGAAATAATGCTCTGTCTCATTTCATTTGTTAATTGTTGTTTTCTTGCCATTACTTTCTACAGTGTAATATTGTCCAAATAGTACTTCAGAGGCTGCAGTAACACAGTCTGTTCCAACTCTGCTTTAAGACAGACATAGGGTTTTTAAGTAATCAACAGCAGTTGGGACATCTATGCAAATTGTTCACTTCAACTTGCAAGGCTTAATTAACTTTAATTGCTTCAGAACATCTCTAGGTTGTACTTTATTAGTTGTTCCTGAAGAAGGTCCATTTGTAATATTCTGAAACCAGTAACGGTGCACTGCACAATATCATGCAGTAAATACACTTGATTTGAGCATTCATAGTTTTCATACTCTTTCTCCGTGACGCTTTTGCATTCATTTGCTCAGAGGTTCATGCGCTTGCTGCTTCCTAAAGTGGCCCGTTCTTCTCTTCTTTGTCGGGATCTTTTCATGATAAAACTGATTAAGTTAGTGTTTGTGTTAAAATTACCTCGTACATTTTCTTTAATTTTCACTTAGCTGACACTTAAGTCTTCAATCTGCCCCCAAGAATGATTTAAGATATGAAGAGGGAAGTGACAGCAGAGGTGTTAGGAATGACAACAGCACCTGTATGCATGTGCCGCACAGCCATCCTGCTGGCCGCTGCCAAGAGTTGAATCAACAATAAAATAAAATAAAAATAAAAAGAGGAATAACCTTGGAGGTCAATCATCACCCCAAAAGTGGATAGTAGACATCACGAGTATATGTGTACCAAATTTCAGGTCAAACAGTTTGCGAGCTACAGGTGATTAAAAAATCCTGGACAGACAAACGAACAGCCACGTGAGCGTATTATATAAAAAAATGCCCCTTTTTATTTTTTTATATCCTAAACTTAAATTTGAACCTGTGACAGTTTACTACTTTCCTTTTCATAATTTTAGGTCACATTGCATTTCAACTAATGAAATCTGAAGAAAAAACTGGAAAAAATGAGGTGTATTAACACAAGAATTACCAGAGCCTATGAGAAAACTCGAAAATCCGCCCACCTTTTAAAACCGTTCCAACCTCCTCAGCTCTTTTGTCCTGCAAATGTGCCAATTAAGACAAGCAGCAAGCAGCCGGTTTTTCCATCCCCTACCCACGCTGCAGTTCAATTTGCAAAAAAAGTTGCTCAGTGCTCAGTGTTCATCTTCGAGTGAAGTGCTGGAGTTTATTGGGTAAAAAGATGTCGCGCTTAGAATACATACATTTTATGTGTTCAGTGTCATCAAAATCTCTGTAAAAACGTTGTTGACACAGAAACGTTTTTCATGTATTACTAAATTGACAAAAAGTAGCCATGAAATGTATAATGTTGACACTTAAAATACAATATGTAACAAACACTTTCATAAACGCAAAATATAACAAAACAAGTGCACTTTTATTCAAGAATTTAACGAAAAAAAAAGAAAACAGGTTACGTAGGCGGTTGATATGACAGCTTGTGTGGTGCAATGCTAAGAACTGCTGCCTTTCAAAAGAAGAGGTTGCAGTTTCGATATCAGCTGCTTCCCAAATTTACCATTTTCAGTAGTGAGCTACCATATTGTTTATATCATACAATAAAACATACATTTGATATGCGCCTGCAAATTTATAGTACTTGTCGATTTTTTTTCAGTTTTATCTCTCACGTTTAAGCTTCCTCAACCTCCCACCAACAAGGTACAAGCTTGTGTTGTTATACCCCCCTTTATCTGAAAACCATGTCAGATCTTTGGAATGAGACT
>NW_024385492.1:0-30427 GCF_016835505.1 Polypterus senegalus
GCAATGAATAAAACCAGAAAAAAAGCTCTCTAGTCTGTGTAGGCACCCATCGCACCGAGAGAACCACCTCTTTCAACCTTCACAAACATATACAGTTTTTAATATCTGGAAAAAATTGGAATTAACTTGCTTAGAGATCTTTATATAGACAACGTCTTTGCATCCTATGAACAATTACATTCCAAATTTAACATTCCAGCTACACATTTCTTTCACTATCTTCAAATCAGGAACTTTGTTAAACAGAACCTTCAGATTTTCCTCATCTTGCACCCTCATCCACGACGGAAAAAATATTGCTCAATTTTAAGGAATTAGACTCCATCTCTACAATATATAAAATCATTTTACAATCCCTTCCTTTCAAAGATCCAAGAGGACACTGGGAAAAGATCTCTCAATTAATATATCAGAAAAGGAGTGGAAAGTAGCAATGCAGAGAATTCACTCGAGCTCCATATGCGCAAAGCATACAATTATACAACTCAAAATTATACATCGAGCACATCTGTCTCGACTAAAACTCTCCACATGTTCTGGGCCTGCACCAAATTAACATTATTCTGGACAAACATTTTTAATTACCTTTCAGACAGCCTTGGTCTCACAATCCCTCCTAACCCATTAACAGCTGTGTTTGGGGTTCTTCCAGAGGGGCTTAAAGTGGAGAAAGACAAACAAATTGTGATTGCATTCACTACACTCTTGGCTACGCAGACTTATTCTGATAAACTGGAAACCGATGTGTTATATTATTTGAAATTGGAAAAATCAAATACTCAGTTAGAGGATCTGTACAGACTTTTTTCAAAACATGGCAGGATCTAATCAGTGATATTTTAAAATAAGTTTATAAAGCACAGAGAATTTATTAAGTTAGGTATTTTCACAAACCTTAAATCTTACACCGTTTGGCTTGCTCTCTCTCTCAGGGGTGGGGATCGATCTGTTCTTAACATAATTCTTTTTTTTGTAAAAACTTGATTGCTATGTATGGATTGTAAAAAAAATTAATAAAATAAAAAAAAAAAAAGCCGTGCAGGAAGCCGTGCAGATCCCCCTGGCGGTGGCCACGGAGCCCAACAGGACTGAGCTCCGGTGTTCCATGATTGTGGCCCCAATGCAACCCAGGGGGCTGCCATCAAGTGTTCAGGGGGAAGTAGTATGCAGCCCATTTCTGCTCCCCCGGATTTAGTGCCAAAGGGGCGTCCCGGCTGTCCACCACACAGGTTTGTATGTAGAAACCTATGGACACGCTGCAGGGGCCTGGACTAGTTGGAAAAATGTAGAGAGATCTGATGCAAAATTTCCATCAGACAATTTCAGAACGTTGAGGGGGTTTTCCTTTACTTATGGGAACATTTGCGTGCAAGACTTTCTTGGAGAAAAATGTGGGAAAGACATGAAACTTCATAAAACATGGCAATGGGGAGTTAAGTGCCATGTAACCAGTTGCAGTTCTTGTTACTTTATTTTGCCTTCAAATTTAGGTAGCAGCTGGCTAACCTAAGTGAATTCAGAAAATGTCTGTTAAACTGGTGATAATCATGAATTCAAATTAGTCTTTAATGATGGATGGACTGAAAACCTGAGATTGGACTGAGACCTCAGAAAAAAAATGAAAGGGGGAAACTTAAAAAAAATGTGAAATCCAACCATTAAGCATCTTTTCTGCTTTAAAAATGTTGGTCTCATGTATAGTTCTCAGCTGTATCCCTGGCAGAAGTGCTTTACAGTGATGGGGACTTCTTAGAAGCAGTTAATAGTAAAAATGGGCAGACAAGAACTGTTACTGAAATAGAAGTGTTGTTCAGGAATGGCCTGAAGCGTGCCAAGAAAGTGGAACACAAGATTTATTAACAAAATTGAGCTTAGAATTTAGCACTGCTGGGATCACTAACTCTGGAAGGATGGCAGTTATCAAAATAGAGCTACATCAAGCATATCCTTAATGCCATCATTTTTAAGGTAGTCAAGAAGGACAACCTGCGGTGGGCTGGCACCCTGCCCGGGGTTTGTTTTATGCCTTGCTCCCTGTGTTGGCTGGGATTGGCTCCAGCGGACCCCCGTGACCCTGTAGTTAGGATATAGCGGGTTGGATAATGGATGGATGGAAGAAGGACAACAGATTAGACACGACCATAAGGAGGGACAAAGAAATAAATTTGTCCGTGGACAGTATACTATAGCAGACAGACTGAGAAAAGCTGAGAATCTGAAGTCCATCCCCCATACACCAAGTTACAGTTGTCCATTGTCAGTAGGGCAGTAGCGCTCCCTTAAACCCTCAGGTACCACGCCAAACACCTGTTAAACATGCTACAATTATTCTTTTTATTATAATAATGCGCACTAAGCACCCTCCACTCCACACTATTCATAAATCAATACACAATAATACCAACAATCAATAATCACAGTCCTCCACTCCCAGACGCGTTGCCTTCCTACCACCCAGCTCAGCTCTTTGTCTGGGAGCTCCCATAATCCTTTTATAGTTTCTGACCCGGAAGTGTTTCCCTGTCACTTCTGGCTCAGATAAAAGTACTTTTTCACCCCGGAAGTACTGCACATTTCCCTTTTCCCCTCATGTGACTTGAAGTACTTCGGGGCATAGGGCAAAGAAGTCTTGCCCTCCCTGCAGCTCCCTCTTGCGGCCCCTGTGGTATCCCGCAGGGCTGAGGATAAAAACTACAGCGTCCATGACTCCCTGCTGGTCTTCGGGGCACCTCCATACTGCAGGGGGGGCTCCATCTGGCGGCTTGGGGACATGGCGGGTAAACTGCCGGGCACAGTCCACACCTTGTATGGGAACCCAGTTGGCACACTTTCAAGGGTGCTGGAGATGGATTCCAAAGTGCAGCACTGTCGGGATCCCTGGGGATGGAGAGGGCGCTTTTGGAAAGGTGTTGTGTGAATTAATACTTTGTATTTAGTCTTAAAATATCTGGTGCTTTTCTGTGTCTTGGGTTTGGGGCTCTCTGGCCCCCTTGTTGTCACACTACATGTAAAACGTTTGAAGCAAAGTCTAGACACTGTGTAGCTACAAGAATAAAAATCTGAATTTCTGTGGGCAACACAAATCGGTGGGAACACTAGATGACCATCTTTATATATTCATATAAATGCTTGAAGAAACTGAGTTCCTTGATAACATAAAAATAAGCTGAAAACAAATTGTAAAAAAAATGAGTAAAATATATTATTTTGCAGTTTTTATATTTGTTTCTAACTGATATGGCTTTAGTACACAGCCTATGATTAGTATTGTAATCAATACAGGATTAACATTTTCTGTGCACCACGCAGTGCTATTATATGCCATTTTGTAAAGGAATCATGACAGAAGTGTTAATGTTTTCTGATGTACCATCTGTTGAATGACAGATGCAATGCATTCTATAGCATAAAATGCTTGTGATGCACCATCTTTTGTAATGGAAGAGAAATAGCAACTAGACAGACACACAGATAGACACAGAGGCTGACCCACAGACAATTATCCTTTCATTAAGGTGGAAATTATTCCTTGTTTTCTAGCTGCACTGCAATACCCATTGTGATGTTGGCTCTCTAAAACAGCTATATGAAAAGATAATTGAGTAATCTTTAGCTGAAAAGTCAGTATTTTTAAAAATAAAATTTGGTCTTCTACAATTGTTTAGAATTATTGGTTGCATTCATGCACGCAAATTGCAGGAGACCCCTAGGAAGAGGCTTTAGCCAACAATATGTTGATGACCTGCAAAACCGAGAAGCACACAAAATGTGTATGTGTGAGAGAGTGAGACTGAGAGAAAGACTCACACACAGAATACCTTATCGATTTCCTCTATGTGCTATGTCATGGTATTTCAGATAAAGCGACAATAAACAAGGTGTACTCAATAGAACTACCTTTGATTTTCTGCTCCAATCATGTACCTTTTGATGAAATCTCCCATAACAAAGCAAACATTCCCTTAGTTTTTAATGTACTTCAAAGGATACTTTCTGTTCCTAGACACCTAAAAGAAGACCAATTATAATTTAAGATTGGAAAGATACACTTATCTGATGGCTGCTGTAGAAAATAATCAATGCAGATTGCTTCTGTACAGTTTCTTTTAACATGGTAAATTTTTAACTCTTTATAAAGAACAGAAAAGAGCAATAAAAAACACAGGCAGTCAAGTCGTATTTATTAAAATTCTTATTTTTATTTTTTAATTACTAAGACAGTAAAGGACATTGACAATGCTTTTAATGGCTGAGTAGTACTGAATATTTACAATAGAAATTAATTTATTCATTTGTGTTCTTATCCCTTCTACTCCAAAACATGTTTCTTATATTCAGTCAGATTCAGAAACCAAGTAAATTTCAGAAACAAAAGATTTGTTTAATATGGTTATGAAGTGTCCATTTCACATTCCCGTTACCTTAGTTTGGGGTCTGTGTTAGCTGGGATATAGTCCTCTTATATAACTGAGTTTTCTAACCTGAAAGTCAAAATCCATCAGACAAAGGCCATCTAGCTACCTTGCTCTATATAAACCATTACAGTACAGGCTAGTGTTCTTTAATAAGACCAATTCTATTAAAGTCCTATATGGCACCTGCTACAATACATATTGTCATCTGTCAGCCTCTATGTGGCCTTCCAGGCTTAGGCGGAAAATTTGTTAAGTTAATGGTGATGAATCTGGTCTACGTCCGATGCGGAGATGGCGTCTGAAGTGGAGCTCTGCTAGCAGTGGTGCTATTTTCATATTATTTGCTCATTATTCTGAGATATCCTGTATTTATTGACCGAGAGGGACCGCTACAGTATATGTAAACACATATAAACATGGCCAACAAGAAGGAAAGAGCGAAGAATCGAAGACTAAAGCTACATCCAAGTACGATCAGCGCCTACTCGGATACGGCCTGTCAGAGACAGACCTGGATCAGATGGGCGTACAATCCTGGGACCACGGTCCGCTACATCGCGCCGGCTGAGGCGAAAGGGGGCGAAGGTGCGATCGTGACTGCAGATGTGGATAGCTCGCCGATTGGAGAGGATTACCTGAAACTGGAAAAGGCGGGAGGTCCAGCGGCTTCAGTTACGCATATGCGGGACTGGAGCAGCGGGACACCGGCTTTAGCAGAGTCTGCTGCTTCATCTACGTACAAGAAGGCACTTTGAGCTATCTGAACTGAAAGTGTTGCTCGCTGAGCTCACGAAGATAAAAAGGGAAGCGAGAAGGCTAATTGAGAAACAACGGCAAAGGCATTTGAGAGACTGAAACAGGAATTAAAACAGGAGCGAAACAGGCCAATGAATGTCTGCGACGGAAATCCAACAGGCAAATGAAAGGCTCGACAGGAATTCCAACAGGCAAATGAAGACTCATCAAGAGGTCCAACTTGAACTCGACAGGTGCTGGGCAAATTGAAGGCGCATTGAGAAAACTCGGCTAAACTGAGCACGCTTGTGATCAATTGAGCATCTTAGTGAGACATTCACGAATCGGATCGAAATAGCCGAACATCTAGCTTCCAGTGCGAGGAAAGAGCAGTAAATGCCAGTTCGAATGTAAAAACTCGGAGAAAACTTGGAGGCAGACTGCTGCTTAGAAGATGGCAGTAGAAGGTATAATGTCAGAATTGAAGGCCGCGGGGGAATCGAGATAGTTTAAACCCTGTGAAATTCGCACTGAACTTTTTCTAAAATAATCGGGCGACTTTAAGCAGAATCTGAGATAGCAGCGGCTGCAGGCGATCCACGGATCAAACACCGTCAGACCCGACCAAGATCTTTTATAGTTCGTTTTGAACGATTATCATTTAAGTTAGAGGTGATGGAACTCCTCAGAAAAAAGGAAAATATTATATATGAAAATTGCCACATTCGCGTCTTCCCTGACTTCTCTCCAGCAACAGCCTATTAACGCAGCCTTCTATAATATTAAACAGCGGCTCACGCAAGCCAATGTAAATACGCCTCCTGTATCCGCAAAACTGAAAGTGGAATGGCAGGGTCATTTCTATGTTTTACGCTAGCAAGGGAGGAGGCAGAAAATGAGTTAAGAAAGCTGATCCGGGACTATTCTGATACATAATTGTGAGTTATGGTAAATGATAAAGCTAGGATTAATAATCTACTGTCTGATCCTATTTGTTTTAAAATACGGGTTTTTTTATCAGCATATATTCTCATATTCTTATTATTACTTACTTATTATTATTATTACTTACTTATTACTTATTATTACTTAGTATTACTAGAGGCTAAATGTTTATGTTTTATTGTGCTTAATTACGTTTTCCTCCTCTTTTTTCTTTTCTAATTATTAGTGTACCCTAAATGAGACTGTTCAATATCATACCTTGGTTTACTGTTATTGCTATTACTGCATTAAGACTTGTTATGCTTGTTTTGGACACATCTTTAACACCATCACCTGGGTTTATTATCTGGGGATATCATCTTAATGCACTAAAATTGCTGAAGATTATATGTATGTGTATGTGTATGTGTATGTATGTATGTGTATATATGTGTGTATGTATATGTATATATATATATATATGTATATGTGTATATATATATATGTATATATTAAGTGCAAAATTCTTTTTTCTTTTATTTTTCCTCTTTTAAAGACTATATTGGTACAGATATCTCTATCTTTTAACCTTAAAGCACTGCTGGGGGCTTGATGTGCTGCGTGCTTGTCTCTGGGTATGCAGAGGACTGGGACTGCGTGAAGTGGGTTTTAGCCTACCTGGGAGGCAAAAGGGGGTGGGGGTTAAGGGGAAAAAGAGAGCAGGTTTGATCTATATCTAATCTATCATCTCAATCTTTATAATTATAACTATCAACGTAATAATAAGCTGCATGGCAACAACTCTTGGGGGAATAGGAAATTAAAACCTAAACTATCTCACTTTCAGTTAAGACTATAAAATGACATAAAAAACTCAGAATCAGTGTCTTCATGATGGGACAGTTAACCGTAAGCTGGAATGTTAAAGGCCTGAATCACGAATTAAAGAGAAAGAAAGTACTTGCTCACCTAACAGGTCTAAATGCTAAAATAGTATTTTTACAGGAAACCCACTTACTAAGTAAGGATCAGTTCCGGCTGCAAAAAGACTGGACTGGTCAAATGTTCCATTCTAGTTTTACAAAGAAAACTAGAAGGGTGGGAATTCTTATACATAGAACAGTACCATTTGTAGCATCACATGTAGTATTGGATCCTGAAGGGAGATATGTGATGGTCATGGGAGACTTAGCTAACTGTAAAATGATTTTGATAAATGTTTATGCACCTAATGTTGATGATAAGGATTTATACAAAATTTATTTGCACCCATTCCCAATCTGAACACTCATAAACTTATAATGGCTGGGGACTTAATTGTTCTAAATCCACTTTTAGATAAGACTTCCTCCACAGGAGCGGCAACTAACACCGCAAAGATAATTAAAAAAGTTTATAACTGATCACAACTTATCAGATCCCTGGAGGTTTTTAAACCCAAATTCAAGAACATATTCTTTCTACTCACCAGTACATCATTGCTACTCAAGGATTGATTACTTCTTTATAGATAATAACTTCTTGCCTAAGATTAAATCTTGTAAATACGATGCTATTGTTATTTCAGACCATGCTCCGATGATCTTGGAGCTGAAATTACTAAGCCCCATACACTCACCCATAGATGACCTCAATCCGCTTCTATTAGCTGGCGAGAATTGTACTGAATTTATATCCAGACAAATCGAATTCTTTCTAGAGACAAATACATCCCTGAGATCTCTGCAGGAATACTCTGGGAAACTTTTAAAAGGCCTTCTTAAGAGGACAGATTATCTCATATCTTTCCCACAGAAATAAATCCAGCGAAGAAAGTAGCAGAGATAAAAAGGGGAAATTACTAAAATAGATGAAGAACATGCCAGACTACCAAGCGAGACTCTACATAAGAGGAGGCAGGCTCTACATTCAGAATTAAACCTCTTGACAACTAAAGAAACCGAACAACTAATTTACAAATCCCGACATCATTATTATGAACATGGAGAGAAAGCTAATAAGCTTTTAGCGCAACAAATTCACAAGCAAGATGTGCATAGCAATCTCGTAATTACTAACCGAATGGAGATAAAATCATCGAGCACAAAATATAATGTACACTTTTAGAGACTACTATAAATCCCTATATACTACTGAGTTTAAAGACAATATACAATCTAATGCATTTCTGGATAAATTACAGATACCACAAATTGACGCTTTAGTGTGGAGAACTCGATAAACCTCTGTCATTATCAGAATTACTGGATGCTATAAAGTCACTCCAAGGTGGAAAAAGCAGCAGGCCCTGACGGCTACCCTGCAAGTTTTACAGAAATTCTCCGCTCAGCTAGCTCCCTCCTATTAGCAACATTTACAGAAGCCAGAGATAACCAATCTCTTCCACAAACCTTTCGCCAAGCACTAATCACTGTCTTTCCAAAACAAAATAAGGACTTATTACAATGTGCATCATACAGACCAATTTCACTTCTGAATAACGCGTTAAAATACTCTCTAAAATCATAGCTAGAAGGATGGAGAAAAATGCTCCCTCGGTAATATCACAAGACCAAACTGGATTTATTAGGGGCCGACACTTATCTTCAAATCTTACGCCTGTTTAATATAATATACTCACCAACTAAATCAAACACCCAGAATATTATTATCATTGGATGCAGAAAAAGCTTCGACATGATTGAATGGAAATACCTTTACTATTTTGGAGAGTTTGGGTTTGGCCGAACATTTTGTGCATGGATTAAATTACTGTATACTAACCAGAAGCTTCAGTTTGCATCAATAACATTTGCTCAGACTACTTTAAACTAGAACGTGGCACAAGACAAGGATGCCCTTTGTCACCACTGCTGTTTGGAATTGCCATTGAACCACTGGCAATACATTGTCGAAATACTGATCAGATAAAGGGGGTTAGCAGAGAAGGACTGGAACAGAAAATCTCATTATATGCAGATGACATGGTACTGTATATATCGGACCCAGAAAATTCTCTGCCTGCAGTCTTAGCAGCACTCACAGTATTTCAAAAGCTCTCTGGTCTCAGAATTAATCTGAATAAATGTACTCTTTCCCGGGGAATTCGAAGCATATAATATTAGATTAGACACCCTTCCTTTTATCATTGCAGAACAGTTTAAATACCTCGGGTAAACATCACAAGTAAACATAAAGTTCTATATCAACAAAATTTCAATCGTCTGCATGGAAAAATTAAACAAGACTTGCATAGATGGTCAACCCTTCATCTCACACTAGCTGGAAGAATTAACACTGTTAAGATGAATATTCTTCCTAAGCTCCTTTTTTTATTTCAAAACATCCCAATATACATTAATAAATTGTTCTTTAAGCAATTAGATTCAACAATAACCTCATTTATTTGGGAAATTTTAAACATCCCCGCATCAAAAGAGCGACCCTACAAGACAAAGGCAGAAGGTGGCATGGCTCTACCTAACTTCCAGTTTATTACTGTGGCAAATATACAGGCGATAAGAACCTGGACACAAATAGAAGAACATACAGGCATGGACCGCAATGAAGTAAAATCCTGCAGTACTTCTTTGTATTCCCTGCTCTGGCTCCAATAAACACACGTTATCGGCAATACACTAATAACCTAATTGTGCTCCACTCACTTAGAATCTGGAACCAATGTAGAAAACATTTTAAGACGGAAGCTTCTTTCTGTGGCACCCCTGCAAAGAACCACCTCTTTCAACCCTCACAAACATATGCAGTTTTAATATCTGGAAAAATTTGGACTTAACTTGTTAAGAGATCTTTTATATAGACAACGTCTTTTGCATCCTATGAACAATTACAGTCCAAATTTAACATTCCAGCTACAAATTTCTTTCACTATCTTCAAATCAGGAACTTTGTTAAACAGAACCTTCCAGATTTCTCATCTGGCACCCTCATCCACGCTGGAAAAAGTATTGCTCAATTTCAAGGAGTTAGACTCCATCTCTACAATATATAAAATCCTTTTACAATCCCTTCCTTTCAAAGATCCAAGAGGACACTGGGAAAATGACCTCTCAATTAATATATCAGAAAAGGAGGAAAGTAGCAATGCAGAGAATTCACTCAAGCTCCATATGCAAAAGCATACAATTATACAACTCAAATTATATATCGAGCAATCTGTCTGACTAAAACTCTCAAAATGTTTCCAGGGCATGATCCAACCTCTGAGCGTTTGCAACCAAGCCCCAGCCTCACTGGGTCACATGTTCTGGCCTGCACCAAATTAACATTATTCTGGACAAAAATTTTAATTACCTCTCAGACAGTCTTGGACTTACAATCCCTCTAACCCATTAACAGCTGTGTTTGGGGTTCTTCAGAAGGTCTTAAGGTGGGGAAAGACAAACAAATTGTGATTGCATTCACTACACTGTTGGCACGAGACTTATTCTGATAAACTGGAAGAACCCAAACTCTCCTCTTTTTAAGTCAATGGGAAACCGATGTGTTATACTATTTGAAATTGGAAAAAATCAAATACTCAGTTAGAGGATCCGTACAGACTTTCTTCAAAACATGGCAGGATCTAATCAGTAATATTTTGAAATGAGTTTATAAAGCACAGAGAATTTGTTGATTTAGGTATTTTTACAAGCCTTAAATTTTACACCATTTGGCTTCTCTCTCTCTCAAGGGGGGGGATCGATCTGTTCTTAGCATAATTCTTTTTTTTTGTAAAACTTGATTACTATGTATTGATTATGGTGATGTTAAGGGTCATTGCATGATATTCAGGAAGAAACAGGACATGGTAAAGAATTAGTAACAGTTTTGATGAATACTACTATTTTAGCCAAGTAGACATTTATAAACCACCTATTAAGTGTAATGCTGTGCTAAAGTGCTCACTTGCACATTGTTTATTCTGGTGCAAGGTACTATGGAAACACACCAAGTTGGATAGACCAGGAGGAATTCTATAAAGGGTGCTTAGTGAGTGAGCCTCATTTAAATTGAGACACCAAGCTTATCTGAGCCAGCTTCATTTTCACCAGAGGATTATAAGTCATGCTTGGTAACAGAGGCAGCAAAGCATCATGTCTTAGCTTGGTCCAAAGATGAAGCTTAGTGGAGTGTTGTGGATTGAGAGTTCATGAAAGTCCCAAAAGGCATCATAACTACTTTCTCCAATCATCTCAACTGGCTTCTCTCTGTCAAAATAGAAACAGTCCTACTGCAGGTCCATATTGCAGAGCTTCTTATCTTTGACAGACAGTGAGTCAGAGGTCCTGTACAAAGCGCTTCATTTCAGACACTTCTTCTTATATCATTATTTCAGTCATTTCTTAGAGTTGATCACCATAGGTAAGAATTGTAAATCTGCAGCTTTCCGAAGGACTTAGCCCACAGTTTATTACCATCTGGTACAACATTCCCAAAACTGCAGCTGCTATGCCTATTAGTTGGTTTATTACAAAATCACTGTTGCTATATCCACTAGCAATAGACAGGGTACCATTTAATTTGGAGTAGATTATTACTCCTTACTCATAGGAAACAAGCCACTCTTTTCAGGGTTAAATAACACATCAAATTTGGATTTGGCAATTCTCATCCCATCCACATAACACTCAGTTGTGAATTGCATAGTCTGATGGAGGCAAACAGAATAACATAGACTGAAAACAGTGAAGATTAAAGTCTTATGTTCTCAAACTGGATCAAAGTCTTGGCTGTACCTTCATATCTTGTCTATGAAAAGTATGAACGTGATGATGATGATAAGATATGATCTCTCAGCAATTGTAACACACCATTTTCTGCATTGATTATTTCCTTACAGCAGCAATTATATAAGTATTTATATCCAGTCTTCTATACTAATAAAAGGCAAAGTCCTGACTGACTCACTCACTCACTCACTCACTGACACATCACTAATTCTCCAACTTCCCGTGTAGGTAGAAGGCTGAAATTTGGCAGGCTTATTCCTTACAGCTTACTTACAAAAGTTAAGCAGGTTTCATTTCAAAATTCTACGCGTAACGGTCATAACAGGTCGACAACGTCCGCCATGTTGAACTTTTCTTATTTATGGCCCCATCTTTACGAAATTTGGTAGGCGGCTTCCCTGAGCTAACCGAAAACAATGTACGTATCTGTGAACTTGGCCCGAACACAGACAGGCGGACATGTTGTTTCAACCACCACACGCTTTATTTACAATATTTACAACAATTTCAATGGTCACACAGACCCAGTCAGTGCACACCTTCACCCCAATACACAGTCCTGGCCACAAATGCCTCTCTTTGGGCCACCTCCACACCTCCTCTGTGCTTCGTCCTGCCTTCTCCCGACTCCAGCCTCGAATGAATGGAGACGGCCCCTTTATCCTGTCCCCGGATGAGCACCAGGTGTTCCCGGCATTCCTCCCTTGGCCACGCCCCAGCGTGGTGGAAGTGCCGGCTGTCCTCCCGGCAGCTCTCCGGGTGTCTTCCAAAGTCTTCCCCCCAACACTTCCTGTGTGGCGGAAGTGCTGGGGCAACAGGTCCCAAGGCAACCAGGAAGGCAGCCCCACGTGATCCCAGATGGGCGCACGCCCACTTCCGGTTTTCCAAGGCATCCCGGCCGGGTCATTGCCCCTGGCATCCTCAACACTGCCCCACATCCAGCTAAGACCACTTGGGAGGAGCGGCCCATCCCGCAAGGGCAGCACACCTCCGAAGCAGGTCCTACTTCTGGATCACCAAGGTCCGGCCCTGTTCTCCCAACAGGGATAGGGGCGGAGACGCCACCTGGACACCACCAGTTGGTGTCCCCCTGTGCCTTGCACAGGTTGCGCTCCCCTCCTCTTACCGGCACCCCGGCGCCCACTCGTTCGGCACCCCTCTGAGGATTGCCCGCTTTGGTAGGAGCCACTCGCACCTCCGTGGCCTCCGGCAACCATGGCGGCACCCCCTCGCCAGCGGAGCGTCTTTCCTGCAGTCGGCCCATCTCCTGAGGGCAGGTTCCCGACAAAGTGGGCCCTACTGCCAGTCCGGGATCCGGTCCTACAAGAGATGGGAAACAAGGGCAGAACCGCTGCCTGACACCCTCTCCCAGCGTCACCCGTGGCCGCACTGGCAGCGTCTCCCCTCCATCCGACACCCGGCATTTGCTTGTTGGCACCCTCTCCATGGGTTCCGTATCCTCCTGGAGAATCCACCGGCGGGACCGCCTTCAGTCTGTTGATCCCCACTGACTTGAAGGTTTCCCTCAGCGCTGCAGAGGGCGGCCAGCTTTCGCGAGGTGCACCAGCACCATGTCCCTTCCTGTCGGAGGAATCGGCACACAGCCTCTCATTCCTCCTTCCACTCTGGGACGCCATGACGGTTTGAGACTCCTTATTAAAGAGAAAGAGCCTCTTTCCCGTCTGCGTCCCTATAGAGCGACGCGAGACCCGGCCAACCTTCGGGAGGAGGGCGCTAGGGACCAGGCACTCAGCAGCCCGTGTCCAGGCAGTGTCCTCACGGACTCCACCCTTGCGCAGCACACAGCTCGTTGCACGATCCTCATTGTCGGAGGGCTACTTACCGAAGCTGATCTTTGACATCACAGCCATGTTCAGCAGACCCTCCTACATGCTGTACGGAGTCGGCTGTACTCACCGTCTCCGCCATACCCCTCTGGCTGGAGATTCCAGCATTGCGGCGTCCTGTTGTCGATCGAAACGCCTTTAGCGCCACGAGCGCCTTCCTCTCCAGTACCAGCACTTCAGCCCGGATGGCACGTAGCATCTGTAACAAAGACTGCTCCGTGGCAGAGGCACGCCTCCAGCTCGCAGAGCAGCCGGCAAAGACAGGCATTCAGTCGGCGCTGAGCCTACCTGTTCGTCGTCTCTGGCGCCGATGACTTCCTGTGGGCCTACTTCTCTGGCCCAATTTGGACTCCCAGGTTTCATTTCAAAATTCTACGGCGTAATGGTCATAAGGTCGACAAGCCCGCCATGTTGAACTTTCTTATTTATGGCCCCATCTTTACGAAATTTGGTAGGCGGCTTCCCTGCGCTAACCGAAAGCAATGTACATACTTATTTCAGTGGTATGACGCCACTGTCGGCCGCCATATTGAACTTTACAACGGTGTTTGTTACTTATGGGCCCATCTTCAAGAAATTTGGTATGCGGGTTCCCAACGCTAACTGAATCCTACTTACGTACATACGTATATACGTCCATAGCCTGCATCTCGGTCACCGTGTGAGGCGGCGTTGGGTCCCTCATCCCAACGCATGTTGTTGGCTGCCTGCCTATATAAGGCCGTCCGTCACTCTGGTCTCTACATTCCCTTCCTTACTTCGCCATGGGATTCACGTCTCCCAACTGATAACTACAGCCTTTTTATTTAATCCATGGCTTCTCTGCTGTTTTATTGTTTGTTTATTATGAATATAGGTATTGTGTAGGTAATTTAGACATACTTTACATTGTTCAGGTTCCCATTTCCTTTATCATTCCAATTGTACCCCTATTAACATGTCTATCGAGGTGATCACCATCAATGAAAGAACTGTCATTTACCGAGTGGTTTCCATGCCCGAAGATGGCACCTGCCTTTTCCATTCTCTTTTGTTACATATTGCACGGCCATATCAGGCTCACTCTTGATATCCGGAGGGACATTGTGTCTTATGTATTGAATGACTGGGACAGGTTTAAGGTGTGGACTGATGACGGTACAGGAGATAATTATACTACACAGGAGCACTATAAGAGTGAAATGCTTAAGCCCTTCACCTATGGTTCTGCATGTGAGTTGATGGCTGCTGCTGAATTGTTTGTTTGTGCTTTCAAGTGTACGAAATGGCCAAATATTTTACACTCTTGACAACCGCCAATGCCTCTTAAACATCTTAGATTCACAGGTGACGATTTCAGTAGTGGACACTTTGATGTTTATGAATGTTTAAGCTCTCAAAAGCTGGATGTGAAGTTATTGATGAAACCGGTTGCATGCTTACAACGCTTGACAGATGCCGAATGTCACTTCAACACAAGTCCTGGAAATACTGTAATGAAACAAACCATGAAACTCAAACCGATTATGACAGCAGCAATCCAAGCTGTGAGATCTGAGACAAGATTACTTTTCACATGGCCTACTGTACATTGCATGCTCAGAGTAAGCTCTGCGCACAGCTTGGTCATATTACAACCAGAGGGACGAACTGACAATGTGGTATACAATGAGATCCTTAACCCCTTAACATGCACACGTACCGGTCCCGTAACTAACGATTTTACGACGCCACAATCATATCACAGCCATGTCGCATGCCCCTCTGTCATGCACCTCGACATACTACACATCAAATGAAAATTCAGAGTCCGTCTTCCGATGATATAACCATTTTGACACACAACAAACCACAGCACTGACACTAAATCCTTTTTACAGAGAGTAAATACTTTTTAAGAGCTGACTTTTCCTACCTTTGACTACCTTTTGAAGGCTCTCTCAAGTCAAACATCAATATTTTTGAGCAATATTGATCTCATTCTGTCCGTAAGGCTCCAGGAATATAATCCAGTAAAACGATAGGTCCAAAACACACGATAGATCCTCAAGGACAAAAACTCCAGAAAACGTTTTTAACTCGAGACTAGCTCCGACTTTTTCACTTCTATTGGTCATATCAGGACGTAATTTGTTTCTGTCGGCAATAACCATGCTAAAGCATGTTACACGGAAGTAACATCTTCTGATTGACACCTAAGTTGGCCAATTACGATGGGACTGGGGGTGACTGGCACCTCGTGATAGCCAACGAGTGTCACAGACAGCTGAACGATGACGCACAACTCCAAACCCTGGTAGAATCAACCAGTTTGATTGGACGCTGTGAGTGTCACTCCAAACTTACAGCCAATGAGCAGCTGAGACGCGTGATATGTAACTTGCCATACCAACTTGTAAACAAAACCCGATCGAGCTGCGCTGGCTGGCATTTGTGCCAGTCTGCAGACTTGGTGCGTGGTTGTTTATTGTGATTTCACCTAGTTTTTCGCATTTTAAATATGAATAAAAGTACAGATAAACGTAAATACACTCTCGATTAAATAATAAATGCATGTACGTGGTGTGAAAGTAATCAACCGGCCCAGGAGACGTCTAATGGCAGAGAGCTTACATGTGACACGCCCTTGTGCGCTGTCTGCCTGCTAACGACATTGCTACAATCAGTGGCATCGTGAAAAAGCGCTGAGCTGTATTTTGTAACAGTTTGTAAACAAAATGTATATAGCTTTGTGTTCATTTTATTAAAAAGTAAAAATAAAATATATACAGTAGAACCCTCGGTTCACTTCACTCACAATTCGCTCCAGAACTTTGGTCGTGAAACCGAAGTTTGTCGTGGAACCTAAGCAGTTTCCCTATAGGATTGTATGTAAATACAATTAATCTGTTCCAGACAGTACAAACTGTATGTAAATATGTAAATATATGTAAAGATTAAGCACAAATATAGTTAATTACACCATAGAATGTGCACAGTGTTATAGTAAACTAATGTAAAACATTAAATAACACTGACACAAAACACCCAGGCTCCTGCTCAGCTATAGGAGTTGGACAGGCTGGCTCGCGCCCTCCCTCCCTCAGCTACAGGAGCAGGCTGGCTGGCGCTCTCTCTCTAGCGCCGCACACACACACACACACACACACCCTATCCTCCTAAACCCCCCCCATCCCTTCCCTGTCAGCTGCCCCCCTCTCTCTCGCTTGCACGCCTCGCCTCTAATCTCTCTGTAGCACGTGTCACGCGCAGCATTTTTTTAAAATGAGTTTTAAGCACAGCAGAAAAAAAGCGAACATTAAAACAAATCCGAGAGCGCAGTGTATGCAAACACCAACTCGCAAGCAACCAGAAAAGAAAGATTGCAGGAGATCACGCTATTAAACTTAAAGCTCAATCGCTGTAAACACTGTTTTTAAAATGAGTTTTAAGCACAGCAGAAAAAAGGAACATTTGAAAAAAGATAAAAGTAACATTGCAACAAATCGCGCTATGAACTGAAAAATTAACTTTTGAAAAATCTGTATCACAAAACCACCAAGAAAACTAACCTTGCATGAGTCGAGTTCTGGCATGAAGTGTTTTCTCTCTTGTGATTACTTGGGTTTCTGGTGCTTTTAGCTGGTAGGAGTGAAAGCCCTCATGCAGCCATATTCCAAAAAGAAACTCCTTGTTACCCAATCCTTCGTGGTTTGCGCCCACATTACTGGCAGTCTGGCTTTGTTTTACATTGTGCTGCTTGAAAGCACGAGGGTTCTCTGATTGGTAAATGAGTAAACTGGTAAACATTTTTCCAACCTTTTGTAATTTTTCTTTTTACTTCGATTTCAATTTTCTTCAAAACTTCTCTTCCTGACCAATTCTCCACTTGTTTAGAAGCCATAGTTAACTGCAAAAGTCAATTTTAAATACTGTAGCGCACAAAGAGAGTGCACGCCTTATTGAAAACAATGAACAAGGAGCGGCATGGCTTAAATGAAAAGCATGGCAGCTCTCTTTCTCTCTCAGGGTTGCCTGTGGGGAGGGGGAGATTGCACTACAGCCTACAGATAGGCAGGCAAACACGCAGCAATCTCCTCCTCCCCCTTCCCAGCAGGCACGCGCTCGCTTCTTCTCTCTCTCTCTCTCTCTCTCTCAACTGAGGACGCAAGGGAAACTGGCTTGTTCAGCAAACACGTGCAGCAATCTCCTCCTCCCCCTTCCCAGCAGGCACGTGCTTGCTCGCTCTTTCTCTCTCTCTCTTTCAGCTCAGCTTGCAGGCAGGCAAGGGAACCTGGCTTGTTCGTATACCGAGTGTGTGGTTGTGAACCGAGGCAAAAAGTTTGGCGATCTTTGGGTCGCGGAACCGAAGTTGTCACGCGGAACGGGACGCTCGTTAACCGAGGTTCCACTGTATATATATTTTTAGCCCATAAGACTTGTTTTGACTATTTTTATATTGAAATGTGTATTTTTTATTGTTTTTATTATGGAATATGAATTTCCATAACTAATAGAGTGACACTGTATGTAGATATAGATTCCTTTAGGTGTAAGCTTTCAGTAGAGCCCTCATTGATATCTGTGGGTTGAAGCATTCAAAAGTTATTACACTTTTTCCATACGTCCAAAATGTGGATAATGGATAAACCATAGGTCCCTCTAAAAAGCACCTGGACATGCCCACATAAAAACTGGTGTAAAAATGTCATTTTTACAGGTATTCTTTTCAAATTTGAAATGTGAGTAGTCAACAAGTTATTCTGTTGGTACATAGTGTGTTTCTGTCCCCACCTACTTACTGCAGCTATAGAGGCCTTTATTTTCACAAAAAAACTTAGAACAAAAAAATTCATTTTTTCTGTGAGTTCTAATGTGCATAACTTTTGAGCAGTCACACCTACAATGATTCTGACTACTAAGGGTGAAACTAGAGAATTTTACCTTTACAAAGAGACCAAACATGTGTTTATACTCCAGATAGTTCAATAACAGCAATGATTCTAATTTGGAGAGGTCAAATTACAAGCGATTTAGCAAAAATGACCCCGCTTGATAATTATTGGTATATTTTCCCTCAGTTTAAAAAGGTTTAAAAGCGCAGGTATTTTGCTAGTATATTATAAATGGTCTTTTTGTGGTTGTCTAGGAACAAAACATATCCTTTGAAATCTTTTAAAATTTGGGATTCACACCCCGTTATTGTACAAGGTGCACTTATGAGTAACCCCATATTCAAACATGGTATACATTGTTAGCAGTTCATGACTAGTATAGAAATCCTGTAACTATTCACATCTTGGATTTGGTTCAGGCAGGTTAATTCCTCCCAGTCACATACCACTAGCATCCCCCATGTGAATACTGATGTCACCCAGCAGGACTAGAATGGTAGTAGGTAATACCATATCATTAATAACCTTTTAAGCACTACCGTATATCCATTGTCTCTAAAAACTACTGAGATGGCTTGCACGAATTCCCACTTTGTTTGTGTTTAATTCCCTTAATCTTTTTCCACTTATCTTTAAGTCCAAATTACACATTTTCCAGTTAAATAAAAATCACAGAAAATAAACTTTTTATCCAATAACTGTTTGTCATACTGAGTCATCCGAGGAGTAAACTGTGGAACATACAATCTGTCAGAACTTTCTTCTAAATATTGTATGCATTGAGGAAGCAATTAATGTAAGATACTTCTGCAGCAGCAACCTACTGGAAGATATATGATGAAAGGGATGATAAAATGTAATTGGACAAAAGTTCAAGTTAAGGTTCACCACTAAAGTTTTAAAACACATTAATTTTAACAAAGTTTTAATTTATATTGAAACACATATATTATACTGTTAATGCAAGTTAATAACTGGAACAATTGCATGGTCATCCATAACATTTAACTAAAATTCTTCCTGAGCTCTCAATTTTGTGTAAATTGAAAAGAATTTTTACATTGTGTACCATTGTGTATAAATAAATATTTAATTAGAGTTTAAACTGGGTTTGAATCCTGGTGTGGTCTCTGTCTATTTTTACAATGTATGAAAGAAAAGTGAAGTTTAACTTGACCGCACAGATTCAGTCATAAAATGAATTATCAGACTTGCCTTTGGCAATGTCGGTAATTGATTAAATATTTGCAAGGCTACTGCTTTTATATACCTATATCTTTCTCTGATGTAGGAGGCAGGGCTCTATCTTTTAAATCTATATGAAGTTAACTGAAGCAAATTTGTTTTATTTATTTTTTAAATTTTATTTTATTGAATTTATTACAATCAAGTAACATTCCATACAAACAAGTCAAGCTTGACAAAACTAAATTCATTTCAACCCCACCCCGTGAGAAAGAGAGGAAGGCCAACAGCCAGAGTAAAACTTTAAGACTAGAAAAGAGGGAACAGAATCATTTCCCACAATATATATAAATGCATATTCTAAAATGTTATTAATTAGATCCTGCCAGGTTTTAAAAATAGTTTTGATCAGATTCTCTAAGTGAGAATTAGATTTTTCCAATTTCAAATAGTATATAAATAGTATATATAGAATATCAAATAGTATATAACATCAGTTACCCACTGACTTAAAAAAGGGGTGCTAGAATTCTTCCAGTTGAGGAAGATAAGTCTACGGGCTAATAAAGTACAGCAAATTGATTTATGAAACAGAATACTATAATTTATTGACAAATACAAAGATTATAGAAATATGATAACTGCATATATATGCTGATGCATTAGCCAGGTCATAGACAGATTAGACAGACAAACATATACTGTAAACTATAATAGACAGACTGTGTGTACTTGCTATTTAGAGTTTTAATTTATCTTAGCAGACATAAAAAGTTTTATGATCCCAAGTCTTTAAAGATAATGCCCAATGTTGTGTAAAGTTGTTGCTTTGCTGTTGCTGCAGGTTCAAATGGAGGAGAATCTCCTTGTGTTGGAGAGCACTCTTTCTCTTTGCTGTGTGATCCTTTGTCTGTGTGTGCTGTGTTTTTCTCGGTTTGGCTCTTTGCTTTGTCATCTGCAACTTCATAGAGTAAAGCATTACGCTTTTAGGAAATAAAAGTTTAGATGCTGAAGTTCCCTTCTTGAAGTAATACCTGCTTCTAAGGCCTGTTCAGACTGGGCCTAGTGCTTGGCTTAGCAGATTGGAGCTTAGTGTTCAGCTCCTCAAAGAGAAAATGACTCATTAGTTTTTTTTGGTTGTAGAGAGAGGGGTTGTTTCAGAGATTTTCAGTCTTTTTTGCAGAATATTCCCAAGAGTGACCCTGGACAGAGTGACCCAGCCAGATAGTATTCTCAGAGTTCTATTTAGAGAGCCATTCGAGAAAGCCAGAGAGACTCCTTCAGGATGGTGCTGCAAATGTTAAGGGTACAACATCTCCTGATTGTATTAAAGTTACTTCCAGTTACAAAATCCGTGTTTCCTCATAGGTGAGTTCTTCTGTCCATCAGAGTTGTTTTTCACTGATTGACACCTCTTTGTTCTTTTGAATTCTAGTTCATTTAAATTTGCATTTACATTTATTTGCTTAGGAGACAGTTTTATCTTAGCATCTCAAGCTCAAAATGTCTGCAGAGATGTCAGTTCCACTTTGAAACCTTCGAATTACACTTTTGTTATCAGACGAAGTACAGACAGATCCTGGTATGAAGAGTTCAGCCACTCTTACTTTCAAAATGTAAGTGGACAATCTGGCAATGCCCACTTTGTCCTACAGTAAAAAGTATTTGAAATATTCAATTGTGTTATAAAATTGCTTCGTGCAAGAAAAAAAAAAATAGTTGTACATTACTTATTGGTCTAGGACTAGGTTCCTCCCTTACTCCTAATGCTGTCAGGATAGGTTTCAACACCTGCCCCAATCCCATATTCCCCACCCTCCCTTCTTTGAATTATATTAAACAGCTTTAAGAATGTTATGCTTTGAATGATTAATACACCAGAGTGTATACATTATATTAAAAACTAGCAAAATACCCACGCGCAGAAAGGCTAAGTACTGCATTAAAATTTTTATTAAGAAGAAAATTAAACCTTTTTAAACTGAGGGGAAAATATGCCAATAATTATTTGTTAAGGATCTCTTTGTATACCATGTTGTCAGTTCGGCCCTCCGGCTGTAACATGACCAAGTCAGTGTGAGCTTACTTCTTGAGCATGCAGCGCATAGTTGGCCATGTGAACAGTAATCTTGTCTCAAATCTCACAGCTTGGATTGCTGCTGTCATAATCGGTTTGAGTTTCATGGTTTGTTTCAATTACGACAGTATTTGTAGGCCTTGTGTTGAAGAGACATTCGGCATCTGTCAAGTACGCCAGTAAGCACACAACCGGTTCTATTGATGAAATCTCATCCAGCTTTTGAGAGTTTAAACATTCATAAACATCAAAGTGTCCACTACTGAAATCGTCACCTGTGAGTCTAAGATAATTAAGAGGCAGGTGTAAAGGTGTAAAATATTTGGCCATTTCGGTACACTTGAAAACGACAACTGAACAATTCAGCGGCAGCCATCAACTCACATGCAGAACCATAGGTGAAGGGCTTAAGCATTTCACTCTTATAGTTTTCCTGTGTAGTATAATTATCTCCTTTACAGTCATCAGTCCACACCTTGAACCTATCCCAGTCATTCAATACATAAGACACAATGTTCCTCCTGATATCAAGAGTGAGCCTGATATGGCCGTGCAATATGTAACAAAGAGAATGGAAAAGGTAGGTGTCATCACCGGGCATGAAAACCACTCGGTAAATGTAACCCAGTTCTGATCGATCGATAGTGATCACCTTGATAGACATGGTAATGGGGGTTGGAATGATAAAGGAAATGGGTACCTGAGCAATGTAAAGTAAGTGTAAAATACCCATACAATAACTATAATTGTAATAAAGAAATAATAAAACAGGAGAAGCCGTGATTAAACAAAAAGGCTGTAGTTATCAGTAGGGAGACGTGAATCCGTGCGGAGCAAGGAAGGGAATGTAGAGCCGGAGTGGCAGACGGTCTTATATAGGCAGGCAGCCAACAACGTGGGAGGTGTTGGGATGGGTGGACCAACACCACCTCACACGGTGACCGAGCTGCAGGCTATAGCGATATATGACGTAAGTAGATTCAGTTAGCGTTGGGAACCCGTGTACCAAATTTCTTGAAGATGGGCCCATAAGTAACAAAGACTGTTGAAAGTTCGATATGGCGGCCGACAGTGGCGTCATACCACCGAATAAATCGCACATTGGTTCTCGGTTAGTGCAGGGAAGCCGCCTACCAACTTTCGAGAAGATCTGGCCATAAATAAGAAAGTTCAACATGGCGGACGTTGTTGACCGTTATGACCATTACACATAGAATTTTGAAATGAAACCTGCTTAACTTTTGTAAGTAAGCTGTAAGGAATGAGCCTGCCAAATTTCAGCCTTCTACCTACACGGGAAGTTGGAGAATTAGTGACGTTGGAAAGTTCAATATGGCGGCCGACAGTGGAGTCATACCACTGAAATAAGTATGTAGATCGGTTTCGGTTAGCGGAGGGATATGGAGGAATATTTCGGACAAAATGAAATAAATAAATAAATGCGTAAATAAATAAAAGTACTGTGAAATATGAGCATAAATAAATAAATGTGTCATGAAATGAGAGCCTTAATAAATAAATATGTCATGAAATGAGAGCATAAATAAATAAATGTGTCACTGAAATATGTTTTTGTTGCTTATTTATTTATTTCATTTTATCCGTAACATTCCTGCAAACCGTCCATGAAATCGGCTTGAAATAAAACTGTCACTTTCACTCGTCAAAGTTGAGAGGGTGGGCTCTAACACGCCTCTAGTTACTGATTGGTGAATCGATACCACAGGAATTAATTAGAAAAATGCTTACTACTGCCGATGAAATGGATTCTGCCGAAGATATTACGTATTTCAAAGAGAGAATTGAAGATTTATCGGAAGAAATTACAATGTTGGCGGCCCTTTTAGAACTGAGTATTTGACCCTTGTTTTACGAGTATAAAGTCAGGTATATTCAGCTACTTTTTCAAACAACTGTACAGCTCTGATCAGTGGTAAAGTTGTTCAGTTCAAAATATTAGTTGAGCTGCTTTGGGTATTCCATGTCAGACAATATAACCTAAGTTACATACAACGGTCTCGTTGACGTCTCATACCCATATATCTCAAGCGTGACGGTCTATCAGCTTGTCAGATCGCTCTTCTCCGACTACACCATATGATCTGCAATCTGTCGTACTTTAACCATAACAGTTAGGTGTTCTATTGACTCAGTCTGGAATGTCAAGGATGGCGCCAAGTAGGTACTGCATTCTCCTGACTAGAGTGCAGTCGAGTCCTCTCCACACTGCCGATATTTAGAAACAGATTCATTTCATCGGAGTAAAGGGCCTAACATGAATTTCTTCATAATCTCAATTCTTTGCTATCGTATATCTTAGCAGAATCCATTTACAGCGTTAGATGGCTGTGCTTATGATGCCAATCGCAACTTCTAGAGCCACTAAGTTGACAGTGTTGATTTTCAGCAGTATTTCATGACGGTTTGGACAAATGTTACGGATAAAATGAAATAAATAAATAAGCAACGAAAAACATATTTCGTGACACATTTATTTATTTATGCTCTCATTCATGACATATTTATTTATTAAGGCTCTCATTTCATGACACATTTATTTATTTATGCTCACATTTCACAGTACTTTTATTTATTTACGCATTTATTTATTTATTTCATTTTGTCCGAAATATTCCTCCATAGAGGAAGCGCCACCAAATTTTGTGAAGATGGGGCCATAAATAAGAAAGTTCAACATGGCAAATGGTGTATGCTTGTTGACCGTTATGACCGCTACGTGTAGAATTTCGAAATGAAACCTGCTTAACTTTTTGTAAGTAAGCTGTAAGGAATAAGCCTGCCAAATTTCAGCTTTCTACCTACATGGGAAGTTGGAGAATTTGTGATGAGTCAGTGAGGGCTTTGCTTTTTATTAGTAAAGATAGAATTCACACAAAATATGGTTCAAACACATATTTATATGCACAATTATTGGTGAGTATTATAAAGTAAGTTGAGATGTAAAAAAGGGAGGCATTCTGATGAGCTCAGCCCAAACCACATAAAGAAGGTGGAAGTCTTCTGAATTACAGAAAGAACTTCACGAGAAGTTTTCAGAAAATTTCAAAAAACATCAAAACTAAATGACAACCTTCTAATGGCCAAAGTCAGGATCAAGAATTATAAAGTAACAAAGGTAAATCTATTGTGCTCCTGGAGATAAAATGCAATTGTACCATCAATGATAAAAAAATATTGATAGCAATACTGATTGGTATTAATTAAAAAAAATATATATCAATATAATGATCTGAAATATCGATACATAGAAAATGAGGATGTGTATATACTGTATAGTTCCTTGCAGTTGGAATATTATTTTAATTTTGTCTAAGTCTGGTGCTGAACATTTAGAAATCTTTTACCAATATACAGTAATGGACATTTCACTAAATAAATAAATCCTTTAGTACTGCAGTTTGGCTTATATTTAACATAGCCTGTCTATTGTACACATAGTATTAATAGTGTCACCCTTTAAAACATCGCTGCAACAAGAACAGTGTAAACCTGGGTGATGTCAAGAGTAAAGAATGATGATTATTTTTCAGAATATAACATGGCACATAAATAGTTTATTAATAGCTTTAATATTCACACCTTGAAAGAAATACTGTATATGCAAGTGAATATGAAGCTTCCTTAAATAAACATAAACAGAAGGAAGTTGCCAAAACAAACAAACAAATAAACAAAACAGATTAGTGTTAGTTATGTTTATTTTGGTACTTGGCCTTGCAAAGTTCTTATTTACCTTAATAGGTGAATCCTGGATAGAGAACAATCATTATTATGTTTATGTGTAGATTCTGATGTACTAAATTTATATTAATACTTTCTTAATTTGCAAATGCAGTGACACCAAATTATTTTTCCTGCATCATTTAAAGTTTACAATACAATTTAATATCCTCAATGCTTTTTGTCAATACTGATTGATATTATTTTGCTGGATAATGTAACAGTTTTGTTCTCTTTTTTATAGTTTTATTTTGTCGTTTTAATATAAACCGATGTATTCCTTTTTGTTTTTGGGACAGTAGGTTTTATTTATTTTGGCATGGTTATACCAGCACTAATCATCATGGTCACTGTTTGCGCACTGTCTCCATATTTGCCTACATTTTTTCTGGGTAGCTGACCTTTCCTTCCACATCCCAAAGATGTGTGGATTAACTTAAAACATACGAATTCGATGAGTGTGAGAGAGTCTGTGGTGAGTATGAATGTGCCCTCAAATTAACTACTGCCACATCCAAAGCTGATTTCTGCATTGTGCCCGCAGTTGCTAGCAAAGCAAATCTAAATTACATTAAATGTATTGTAAAATGAATGGATGGATTGTTTTTTTTGAGGAACAGGAACATTTATAAAATACTCTTTGCATTGATCAGCAACAGAAGCAGCAGTGGTGTTCTATAATGTAATGCTTCTTTGAAGAGCACTGTAATTGTTTTTGCTAATTTAAGCAAAATGATGGTGGCCAAAGTCAGTTTTGTAAGAATGTGCTTTTAAGTGATTTTTTTATGTGTGTGTGTATATTGCAATGTAGCTAAATAATGACTATATACTTTCATTGTCTGCATAGACTGCTGGGTCAAATGCTTCTGCAATATTTTTCAACCATTGTAAATGCCATTTAATTAAAATACAAAGCTACATGCTGGCATCAAACTGCACACTGAGGCACTTATTAAATCACGGTACTCTACGGCATGGGCCTGCCTGCAGTTATATTCATGCTAGGTATAAAATGCCTGGCTGGGTAGGAAAGATAAGATGCTGTCCTAAATAGCTCACAAGTGAGATATAAATGTGCACCTCACTTGCATTTAAGAAACTGGTATTATTTATTGTATATTAAGTAAATAAACAATGAAGCAATGTTCATTGTATTAAAAGAAACTCAAACTCTCAATTGCTATAAATTAAAAATTAAAATAACAATAAGAGGCAAATGCTGAATTGTGAATATTTCTAACAAGTGGCAGCAGTTGTGCACAGGGTACTCTTGCTGATTGGAGGGCTCTCTTATTATCAGCACTACAGAGTAGGTTGATTTACTAATAGAATGTTTTATTAAATAAGAATGAGGATGGATTATAATGATTAGATTGAAAAAAAAGGCTGAAAGCTTCAAATGTTGCTCTGTCAAAGTGAGCATTAAAGTCTTTTTGTCATTTCTTTTTGTCATAACACTTACAACAGGTTTGAACACAAAAGAAAGAGGTGGTGAAAGTACACAGTGAATATATTCTTTTTCAGCTCATTTGTATTCATCCATTAATAAGATAAAAGTTTAAGCATCAAAGTGTTTGAAACATTTGTCATTTGGTTACCTAATAATATATAGATGGGTATATCTTATAAACTGCTTATGATAACTGCATTGCTTTGATGGAGGATGGCGGTCATGCAGTGCTGGATATTCTCCATTCATTCATCATCCTTTTCATATTGGTGAAAAGCTGGAGGCAATTTTAGCAGCAGCAAGGACATGGCCAAGACCAGCTAAGGCAGAAATAAGCAAATCTATAAGTTCCTTCACATTGGGACCATTTATTATTTTTATCCAACATGGCAACAGCTCTTTGGAGTGGTGGTGATGGTAGAGGTGGAGCTGTCGGGTTGAGAGTTTCTGTAGGAAGCCCAGAAGAACTCTACACAGAAGACAAAACAGTTAGAAAGTAATGCTGAAATTTAAAGCAGAAATTTTACCCACTTCAATTCCATATTAAATTACTGGAAATTATTAAACCATTATTAAATGGTTTTGGGTAAATATTATGACTTGTAGGATACTTTGTGATTTCATTGAGAGACATAATTCCATATTTAGAAAACACTTTATGTCACCTTGTGCTCATAGATTAGCTCTAAAGATATAACTTAGCTTATAGCAGATGTAATTTGGGTTTCATCCTTTGTGCAGAATGCTTGTAGTTACTTAAGTCTCTCATTATAAGTACAGAAAAAGAGGAGCTGAGATTTTCAGAATAAACAGAGAAAGTATCAGAGGTCTGTGGAAGACTACATTACTGTACATCCAAAGCTGCAGACCTTAGAAAAAACAGCTTACCTGCTGTTCAACTGTGCAGTAATTTGTTTAAATATGTGTTATTTCTCTCAAGTACTCTATAAATTCACACAGCGTGCCGTCAGTGTCAGCAAGGCTAGAAAGTGATGATTGCGCTCTGGGTTATTACAGTTCAGGGCAAACTCTTTGCCATCCTATAAATTGACAGAACTGTTCAAAATCTATCTTGTGAACTATAGACATAAGTGGGTTTAAACAGCATGTGTTGTAAAGTTATCACCAAAACCTTTTTAATTTTCTATGATATAGTTGATCCAAACAACACTAGATGGACAGTTTGATCATAAACTATGGGGGTGATAACCAAGATGACTGACGCTGAATGTGGGTGCTTAACGTGGTGTGACATGTCCTTAATTATGCCAAAATAAAGTAAAAATCAAACTACATACTAAAGTGTGTTTAACTGGGGCATCTACAATTAGCTCATTAGTTTAGTATATCTGTGGACTACTGTTGCTGAAGTAGAGATGATTGATTCTGCTTCTGTTATGTTCAGTTTTTTGTAAAAAATATTTTTGTATTTTTAAATACAGTATTTTTAGGGCTGCACAGCGCTAGAGGGCCTAGTAAGCTCCCAGTCAGAAGTCTGAATCCTTGCCTAGTGATTGTCCATGTGGATTTCACATATTGTCCTTTTTGTTGTCAGGGCATTTTCTCCTAGTATTCCAGTCCCACCCCCCCCATATACTAGTCGGCCATTTTACCTCTTTTGAAGCTAAATCAGTTGTAGGCTGAAAATTCTTTTCAAATACTTCAATTATGCAGAAAATAAATTGAACAAATATCTGAAAATGTATGAGCTCTCTGCACATAATCATTTTGAACCATATGATAGTGTTTAAAGAAACCAATAGTGTGCATTGGTAAGTTACACTGTATGGAATACCTTTTGGACTTGTGAAGCAGTTATTTTCTGCCTGGTGCTACTGGGTACATAGCTGGGCTTGTATTCTTGTTTTCATCGGTGACTGGTAAATAACGTCAAGCCAGAGAGATTGCCAGTATTTGATAACATCCTACAAAGAGGCCGGACAGCGTGTGAGACTCTGTTTCTCACATGGTGTCTGTTGCCACTTAATGGATAAATCCAAACAATCCTTTTTAGGTGGTATTTTTGTTGCTGTTCAGTTTCTACTTCTTCTGCTGCTGTGTTGTTCTGTAGTTGTGCGTGTGAGTGCGCTCTACATTGGAATTTCACCTTTTTCAGGGTTGGCTCCTTCCTAGATTGGGGGTTTAAGAATGTTGTTTTATATTGCTAAGTTTCTGTTTATGTCACAAGTGGGTAGTAGTTTTAAAAATATAAATTAGCTGCCTAAGTTAAAATGAATGTCCAAAGTAATGGTCAGAAAAATGTATGTAAGAGATGAGCTTCAACTAATTGTGTAATGAAATTATAATGAACAAAAGTATAAATCATGATCCTTCTTAATTAATTTTAGTTACTACAGACAAGTGTTTCGTGAAGTTGTTTATTTAATATAAAGCAGGAATTGACCCTAAATGGGACAACAGGTTGCAATAAGGCGCCTTCATAATCAACAACAACAACATTTATTTATATAGCACATTTTCATACAAAAAGTAGCTCAAAGTGCTTTATATAATGAAAAATAGAAAAATAAAAGACACAGTAAAAAAATAAAATAAGTCAACATTAATTAACATGGAATAAGAATAAGGTCCAATGGCCAGGGTGGACAGAAAAAAAAACTCCAGACGGCTGGAGAAAAAAAATAAAATATGTAGGGATTAGACCATTAGACTGCCCAGTCCCTCTGGGCATTCTACCTAACATAAATGAAACAGTCCTCTTTGGATTTAGGGTTCTCACGAAGGACTTGATGATGATGGTCACTTAGACTTCTGGCTTTTAATCCATCCATCATTGTTGGAGCATCATGAAGCTTTGAGTAGGTGGAGGTGGCAGGCCACCACCACAAAGAAACTGGAAAAAAAAAATCACACCCACTCTCATGACAGTTAGCTTAACACACACCTTTTAGTGGAGTACCTGAATAAAATCCCTTTGTAGGCATGGAGGAAAGGTGTAAACACACATTTGATCTTTGGCTAGGAGCCGCAAAGGGGCAATAATCATTGACACAAAAATGAATTAAATAGAAAAGATAGGCAGAGTGAAAGTGAAGTAAATAAAGCTATTCATTCATCCGATTCCTGTATATTCTTTATCCAGTACATGGTCCCAGTGCAGCAGAGCTTTTAGTGAGTCAAGACTTAAGCAATGACAAAACCTTTGTAAATGTCTCAGAGTCAGATATACACATAAATATAATTTACATTGCTATGAACTGAAAGCAAAGATGAATCATCAGCTTAAATGTGGAGTGCAGTCAAAGGCAGTGAGTTAATCAAAACTGGGATTCAGAAACATTGCTCTGGAAAATGACCTGGCAAAAATTTGAAGTATCCAGATGGATTTGTACACACATATGATGTCACCATACCACCTGGTCAAGCTATTGGTGAGGTGGGTAGAAGTCATTCATAACCAGCTATGCTGTCACAAGTGTATACAGATAAGTTTCCTGTTATCTACTAGAGGTGTGTAAGCCATATAAT
>NW_024385493.1:0-9767 GCF_016835505.1 Polypterus senegalus
GGGAATTTAAAATGCTGCCTGAGGCAAGGATATACTTATATACCTCTTTGTCCCCATCCACCCTATATATTCATATTTTGGCATGAGATAATACATATAATACATATTAGGAACAGAATAACACATGATACAGTACAGGCAAAATAAATATTTTGGAAAAATGTGAAACAGTTTAAGTTAAATTCAATAAAACCCAACAAAACATTTTAAATAAAAACAATAAAAATGTATAAATTCTTTGCTGCTTCTGATTGACCCAAATATGTTTGTTTGTTGATACAGCAATTGAACCTTTTCTTTGTTGCTCATCCTGTACCCTTCTAATAAAGTATCTATCTATCTGCATATCTTGGCAGCTTCAAACTCCTTCCTGCAAAACTATGAGGCACATCCCTTTTTATCTAAGCGTGTGTTGCAAACAAAAGAGACATTAGACAGACATTTGAACAAACTGACAATCAATATAGCTATACTAAAAAAAGGCAAAGCCCTCACTCACTGACTGACTGCACTGACTCACTCACTCACTACTCACTCACTCATCACTAGTTCTCAACTTCCCGTGTAGGTAGAAGGCTGAAATTTGCAGGCTCATTCCTTACACTTATTTTAAAGTTTAGAAAATTCTCGGCGAAATGGTCATAACTGGAGCGTATTTTGTCCATATCTTTAATAGACTGCAGTTTCGATGCATTGGGAAGCAGTTTTAGATTAAACATTTAAAATCACATTTGAGCCATCATTTTGTTGCCAGTCAGAGGCTTACAATGTTGCAGGCCTAACACAGAATAAATTTGATTTAACCTGTTGCTTCAACCAATCAGATTTTGAGTTGGTGTCAGTAGGCCTCTAGAGACCCATTGGTTGGATAGAAACCGATATAGGAATTCTACAGGCCTCTGGCACTAACGCCGAGCAAAGATTGTCGCTTTACACGGCCAACTCCATGGCAGGATTCTGGACAATATTATTTGCCAGACACATACCAGATTACAAGACCACGAAAACCTGATGTTTGTCACTCCTGAGCCCCAGGCGTTTGGGAATCAAAAAAAATTTCCCCCGGGCCTTCTCAGTTTAACACAAGAGCCAGGGCGCTTTGATCTGTCCGCTAAAAACAGAACTGCTATAATGTATGCCATGGATGATTTTGCGAAAATCTCCCACTGATCCTCCTTGACTTCCTTCATCAGAAAAATCTGAAGAGACCATGGGGCAGCTGTTCACATTGGTATATTTGGTGGTGAGCATTCCGTGTACACGCTTCTGCGGCGGACATTTTCAGCCCTAAAGCGAATTAGACTTATGCAGAAATACCATAGGATGGGTTTGCCTTTGAGCTTTGCCGATAGCGATAGAAAGGACATTTTTATGGAACTAAGGCCACGGATAATCGTCTGACAGAGTAATTGAACTGTTTTGGGGGAAAGAGAGGAGATGGTTTGCTTTCAAATAATCTAATTTTGGTGAGTAAATTTGCGATTTTCCTAAATAATATTGCAAGTTTATGAGTTATTATTGATTTTTTTTTATTTTGTCACGTTGTGGTTTAGGAGTTATATATATATATATATATATATATATATATATATATATATATATATATATATATATATATATATATACACCCATCCATACTGTCAAAAAAAACAAAACAGCTTGGCAACACGGGGGCTTTGCCTCTAGCTGATTCAGGTTTTGTTCCCAGGAGGGTGCAGTGAGTGTGTAGCCTGATGAGCCCAAAAATTAGGGTGAAACCGGCACGACTGTTTGCATTTTTGACAGTAGAACTATTTCAATATATTCAGTATATATATCAGCTTAATTCATTTTACCCTCGCTTGGTTTGCAAGAAGTATGAAAAATTTGAGGTTGCCAGAAAAACTGATCACCAATTGAAGCTTTATAAATAATGGATACTTTATTCTCCATCAATAATTGTTTTGGTAAAGACATACTCAGTGTAATCCTACTTCCATTTTCTAATTTTTCACGACTAGCCTTGATTAAATGACGTAAAAAGGTAAGGCGGGTAGGGTCAATTATTGAGGCAGGCGGCGACAGCTCAATAGCTCAGGAACTTCGGAGCAGCGCCTCCAAATCGATCTAAAATATGATCAGATTTGAAAAAATATATCTTTTCAAGTTCTATTTGGATATAAGTAGGTTCTATTTAGTGACAGAAATATCTTTGGTAGTAATGTGAGTTGAATTTAGTCTTTAAATTTCTGTGGTGAAGAAAAATGTATGCAATGATGACTAAATTTAACTTACATTCCTACAAACATATTTCTGTCACTAAATAAAAATTACTTATATTTAAATTTTTAAATAGAACTTGAACAGATCGATAGTTCATAATACGCGAGCATAAGTGCAGAAGAGCAGGAGTCATCCATTTTAACAACGCATATTGCATGATACTAAATAGCCTGCCCATTTAATTTTTGGAATGGATAGGTAAATTAAGATTTTGTACAAATGTTTTTCATTTTTTTTCCTTGATGGATTCTGGCACCCCAGGAACAGCTCTCGACCTCAAAGGGTATATATTTATACAGTATATGTGTGTGTGTATTGATGTGTGTATATATGTAGATAGTATGTATATGTATATACAGTGGGTAGGAAAGTATTCAGACCCCTTCAATGTTTCACTTTTTCTTATATTGCGCCATTTGCTAAATCATTTAAATTAAATTTTTTTTTCCTCTTTAAATGTACACACATCACCCCATATTGACAGACAAAAAAAAAAATTTTTTGAAATTGTTGAATTTATTAAAAAGAAAACTGAAATATCCATGGTCCTAAGTATTCAGCCCCTTTTGCTCAGACACTTTGCTCAGTATTTAGGTAGAAGCACCCTTTTGAGCTAATACACCATGAGTCTTCTTGGGAAAGATGCAAAAGTTTAACACCTGGATTTGGGATCCTCTGCCATTCCCCTTGCAGGATCCTCCCCAGTTCTGTTAGGTTGAGGGAAACGCAGTGGACAGCATTTTAGGTCTCTCAGAGATGCTCAATTGGTTTGCAGGGCTCTGGCTGGGCCATTCAAGAACAGTCACTGAGTTGTTGTGAAGCCACTCCTTCGTATTTTAGCTGTGTGCTTAGGGTTATTGTCTTGTTGAAGGTAAAAGCTGCCCATTCTGAGGTCCTTAGCACTCTGGAAGGTTTTTGCCCAGGATATCCTGTACTTGGCGCATTCATTTCCCTCGAGTAACCAGTCGTCCTGTCTTGCGTGAAAAACACCCCCACACATGATGCTGCCACTGCCATGCTTCCTGTGGGGACTGATTAGACAAGGATGAGCAGTGCCGTTTTCCACACATACCACTTAGAATTAAGGCCAAAAAATTCTATCTTTGAGTTTGCTAAAAGACACCTGAAGGACTCTGAGATGGTGAGAAATAAGATTCTCTGGTCTGATGACCATCCAACCTGACAGAACTGGGGAGGATCTGCAAAAAGGAATGGCAGAGGATCCCAAATCCCGGTGTGGAAAACTTGTTGCATCTTTCCCAAGAAGACCATGGCTGTATTAGCTCAAGGTCCTAAATACTGAGCAAAGGGTCTGAATACTTAGGACCATGTGATATTTCAGTTTTTCTTTTTTTAATAAATCTGCAACAATTTCAAAAATTCTTTTTTTGTCTGTCAATATGGGGTGCTGTGTACATTAATGAGGAAAAAATAATTTAAATGATTTTAGCAAATGGCTGCAATATAACAGAGTGAAAAATTGAAGGGGTCTGAATACTTTCGCATTCCACTGTATGTGTGATATATATAATATATATATATATATATATATATATATATATATATATATATATATATATATATATATATCTCACAGCAACACTCATAACAGTGACAAAACAATTACATTGACAATCATGTTACATTATTTTCAAAATGTTTCTTTTTTCATTACTTTTAACACACTATCTGCCATGCTAAGACGATATTTTGCTAGTATGCAATATATTGGAAACTAGGAAGATGAATGCCAATATCAGTTACTCACTTGTAGCTTTGAAATGAGCATGCTGTTTTGATATTTGAAGCACACGTATGGCAAACATTGCAATTTGCAGTTCTTAAATTAATTAATTTAAATTTTAAAGCAATCATATTTTATATTCTTTAAGAGCAGTATATACTGTAAATTAGCCCTTTGGTATGGATGTAACTCTTATGGTTCAAACTTAACACTCATTTTTTCTATATATAGTCTTATGAAAATGCCCCCTTTCCAGATTTCTGACTGAGGTGATCTCTTTTTCACCTCACCCCATGTACAGGCTCTATTGCTTTCTCTCTATATGTCAGTTTTCTTCCATTTTGTCCATTTTTATGAATACTTGAAACAACTCTATGTGAATGAGACTATGTTAACTAGTTTTCGTCTGGCACTATATTACATATGTTGCACCTGTCATGACCTTGAACTGGATCATGCAGGTTTCAGATGGATGGGTGGATAATTGGGCAGATACAAATTTCAACAGAAGAATTAGTGTATTTTTCTTCTTGTGCTGTCTTTCAATGTGACTGTTTAATTTGACTGCCTTCAAATTGTCAATTTTAATTATTGGGCTCCTAATAATTTCTCTCATATTCTAGCTGTTTCTGATTGAAGTTATCATATTTTATCCAAAAAACTCACTATTTTTGTGTTCTCTTTCCATTAATCCATTTTTGGTGTTTTGATTATAGTGTTGTGCATAGTTTGTTGGGAAATATGACATTTAGATTTATTAAGTTAAATGCTTCAAGAGCTGACATGGAGATGCTACAGTTAACCTGCATCCTACTTATAATTGTGCTTTTGTCTTTATTTTTACTATTGTATGTCCATTTACTTTAAATATACAGCAAAATATTATCATTTTTGTAAGTAAATGTTATTTTACATCAAACATACTTTCTTCTGTCTATTGTCAAACCAGTTTAATTCAGTTCTGGGTCATAGTTAACATGAATCCCTCCCTGCATTGTTTGAAGGGCAGTGGGCATCAGTCCATACACACACACTTTTGCATTGCAAGACAAAATCTGTTTAGAATTACAAGTTAGTCAATGATATACAGAATCTTTTGGGTATGGTAGGAAATACATATGACAAGAGTAGAATAAAAGTAAGAGACTAGTAAGATTTGAGCCAAGGAGGTGGTGGTGCTTATCATTATTCTTCCGACTTTCAATAAGCTTTAGTTAAATATCAAGTTATTAAAGCTTAATAATTGTCTAACTATGTTTGACATGGAGTCATTTACAGCATGGTGATAGCTTTCCCATTACACTTATAGTAACAATATACACACACTTTGATACTTTATTAATCCAAGGGAAATTCACATACTCAGCAGCAGCATACTGATTAAAAAAAATATATTAAATTAGAAGTGATAAAATGCAGATATAACCGCAATAACTTTGTATAATGTTAATGGTTAATGTTTGACCCTTAAATTGGTGGAACTGAAAGTGCATAGTGTGGGGAGGAACGATCTCCTCAGTCTGTCAGTGGAGCAGGACAGTGACAGCAGTCTGTTGCTGAAGCTGCTCCTCTGTCTGGAGATGATACTGTCAGTGGATGCAGTGGATTCTCCATGATTGACAGGATCCTGCTCACGCCCATTGCTTGCCACGGATGTCAAACTGTCCATCTCCATGCCTACAATAGACCCTGCCTTCCTCACCAGTTTGTCCAGGTGTGAGGCATCCCTCTTCTTTATGCTGCCTCCCCAGCACACCACTGCGTAGAAGAGAGTGCTCGCCACAACCGTCCTGATAGAACATCTATTGCAGATGTTGAAGGGCACCAGCCTCTAAGGAAGTATAGTCGGCTCTGTCCACTCTTGCACAGAGCATCGCTATTGGCAGTCCAGTCTAATTTATCATCCAGCTGCACTCCCAGGTATTTACAGGTCTGCACCCTCTGCACACAGTCACCCTGATGATCACGGGGTCCATGAGGGGCCTGTGTCTCCTAAAATCCACCACCAGCTCCTTGGTTTGCTGGTGTTCAGTTGTAGGTGGTTTGAGTCGCATTCATTTATGGATTATAGGAAATCTTTTCTTCAGCCCATTAACCATGTGGTATTTACAATAGTAGGTGGAACTTGAATATAGAAGACACATACAGAGGAAGATTCATTCAGGAGGACTGGTAAAAACTGAAGTCTACTTCATTGATTTTCAGGAGTGTTAAGCCAGAGACCATGGGTCAGCATCAGACTTGTCTACTGGAGTTTTATAGTTCACCCTGTGTCTGCAAGTTTTCTTCCAGTGCTCCAGTTTCCTCCCACAGTCCAAAGACATGCTGTTTAGGTAAACTGCGCAAATAAGCAAATTAAGAAAGAGGATGGATTAAATGTTATGCAGATAACTTATTAGCATAGTGTGTAAAAATACATACTGTTAATTCAGATACTTTAAAAAGTCTTACTTTAACATTTTATGGAGAACCTCTTCCATTTTCCCAAATCATTTTGCTTGCTGTGCAAGCAGAATGAGATGCTGTGCTGCTGGTATTTTATTTAATATATCTGATCTTTTCTTGATATATCTGCTCCTTTTGGAGAACTATTTCTGTATATTATTTAATCTTTCATACTCTCCAGCCTTACATTTTTATTGATAAGTTCACAGTAGTATCAATGTTAATCCATATATTAAACTATGGGTTCAGGATTTTCTTTTAAATCTTTTTCGATAATAGTTAGTGTAACATGCCACTTTCTCAAGGAGCCTTCAGTTGAATACAATGGCTTATCAAGGTTTGCTTTTGTCTTTACACTACATATCAGTGACCCCAGAGACAACAGTGATTGTGCTGTTAACATTATGGTGACAGGTGATATATATGGGAAAGATAAGTATCTTTACTTCTTTCAGGTTGATTGTTTAGTAGAATGGTACAATATTAATTATCATTCAGTGAGGAAACAAAATTTAAAAAATAATATTTGACTTTCAGAGGCAGAAATCTATATTGTTAACTTTAATAGTTCTTGGAGGAAAGAAAGAAAAAGTGACTCAGTATAAATATTATGAAATTGTATTAATACCTTAATAGATGGAGGAGGAAAGGTAGGGACATTTACTCAATATAAATATCAAGGTTCTTGTAGTGATAAGTGGAATATGAATAATAAATGTATAAAATTAAGCAATCATTTCTATTTTTCTCCTTAAATGTGGATTATTCAGTCTGTGGACATGGATCCCATAATGTCCTTCTTTATCCCAGTGTGATCCATTCCATGTCATCACTTTCATCTGTATTGCCTAGTTGACAAATAAAAGTTTAAAACGTTCAAACAGTTTATTAGACAGACAGACAGGCAGTATCACTGGAGCTGATGTTTCCTAATTTGATAAGCATGTGTTCAATCAATCAATCAATCAATCAATCAACATTTATTTATATAGCACATTTTCATACAAAAATGTAGCTCAAAGTGCTTACAAAATGAATAGAAAAATAGAAGACACAATAAAAAAAAACATAAGTCAACATTAATTAACATAGAATAAGTAAGGTCCGATGGCCAGGGTGGAAAAAAAAAAAAAAAACTCCAAAAGCTGGAGAAAAAAAAATAAAACCTGTAGGGGTTCCAGACACTGAGACCTGCCCAGTCCCCTCTGGCATTCTACCTAACATAAGTCAAACAGTCCTCTTTGTATTTAGGGTTTTCATGGAAGGACCTAGATGATGGTCACGAGCTTCGGCTTTCAGTCCATCAATGATGGTGCATCATGATGCTTTGAGTAGGTCACCACAAAGAAACAGAAAAGAAACAGAAGAGAGAGTAGGGGTCAGCACGATTTTAGAGCCACTGTGAATAGTTATTATGAAGAATTGAACATACAGAGTATCAGTATTAAGTTAAAGTGAAGTTATAAAAGGCCATGTTAAAGTAATGTGTTTTCATCAATTTTTAAAGTGCTCTACTGTATTTGCCTGGCGAATTCCTATTGGGAAGGCTATTCCAGATTTTAGGTGCATAACAGCAGAAGGCCGCCTCCATTTTTTTTAAGTTTAGCTTTTGGAATTATAAGGAGACACTGTTTGAAGATCTAAGGGTTTTACAATTTGGAATATAACGGTCAGGCATTCCGAATATAAAGATGGAGCAGATTATTTAAGGCTTTATAAACCATAAAACAGTATTTTAAAGTCAATCCTGAATGACACAGGCAACCAGTGTAGTGACATCAAAACTGGAGAATGTGTTCGATTTTCTTTTCCTAGTTGGGATTCTAAGCTCATTCTGCACTCGTTGCAAGTGATTTATGTCTTGTGTGCTGAAGGACAATGATGATGACAATGGAATTGTTTTGGCAATATATACCTTCAGTTAATCAGAAAGGACGGTTGCATTCAAGGTCACTCAAACTACTTTAAGAATTCCTTTCTCACTAGTACTAATAAAGAATTTTAACAGTAAACCTTCAGTAGTATGGGTGGAGAGACTGTTTTGTAAGTACTGCCAAACCTTATTCCCATTTTTAAAGAGTTAAAACCTTAATCATTATTTTTTTTATATTTGAAATCACATGTCTGCTCTTAGAAGAGCATGATTTCCCAAAATTTTATTTTTGGTTAATTGATAAAACCCTTTTTTAGGCCAAGCAAATCTCATGTGAAATTTCATAAAGGCTTTCTTCCTCTTTGTTGCAAACATGTTGAAATAAAGTGGTCCAACTTGATTTGTGCTCATTAAATTTCATCTTTGACTTGTGCTATACTACGGATGTCGTGAAAGTAGGCATTTACCTTCAGTGTGGCTAATCTCCCAAGTTGGCCAGGAAGATGTCTCATAGAAGAAATGTGGGAGATATTTTCTGTTTTTTTTTTTTTTTTTACTGAATATTAGCTTTAATACCACTCATAAATCTAAACTTTTCATAGCATATTATTTTTTTTGTTGTTCCCATTGAGTTTATTTGAATATTTGGGTAACCAAACTCAATAATCAATTGCGAATGAACAAATTAAAGTTTATATCTTCATGTATTTTGCATCCCATCTGCTCAGTGTATACATGTTATCTCACTGGATCAGTGGTGTAGCGTAGTGGGCGGAGGGGCCCCCAGGCGCACTTTTAGAGGCGGGAAAAAAATTACCTGTATATTTTTGTCTTTAAATTGAAATACCTAAATAAGGGGGGGTAACTCAGCCCCGGCGGTGACACTGCTAGCCACTGCACTGGGTGCCGTTTTTTCCTCACGGGGACTTTGGCAGCTCTGGAATTAGAAAGGGGGTGTGGGGGCATCGAAATACTAGGTGAAAGCGTGGTGGATAAAGTCCCAAAAATCCAACTTGGAACCTTATACCAATAGCATGGGTGGAGGGGCTCAACATGATATTTTGGTGGGCTTAGCCTAGCTAAATGACCCCCGTGGAGCCAGGCCTGTGCTGAGTGCACATTAATTTTGACATAAATCACATTCGAAAGAAACAAGGAGATTTAATAAGGAGATCTTTCAGTTAGTATAAATGCCTGGTAGAAATGAAAATAGCACATTGTTTTTCTTGATACATCTATTACAAACATTTTCCTTCCTTTAAAATTTTAAAATCTTTTGAATGAAATAGCGGGGTGTTTATAGATTAAATCTGCTGAAATGACCTGAGCCCAGATGTACTATCTCTATTTGATTTAAAATCTTAATAAAAAATACCTAGCATTATTAGCATTCATGGATGTAAAAATTGTGTTTTTTTTCCAAATAGACAAAAACATCTTTGT